>NC_091482.1:20334666-20426520 GCF_036971445.1 Narcine bancroftii | reverse complement strand
TGTACTGCACTTGGTATATTCTTGGAGCCCCTTCCAAAGCTGTGACAAAAAGTGTTAAGGCAACAGACATTCAGAGCATCACCTGCAAATTCTTCCTTTCACACACCACCCTAACCTGGAAATGTTGTCCCATTACTTTATACTTTGAAAGGATGCATTGGTAAATGGTGTTAATTCCAAGCTATCCAAGAATTTCTCCACTGGGGATTCTTGGGCGAGGGGACAAGCTTTCAAGACGTGGGGGAAACTAGTTGGAATTGAGGTGCCTGCGATTTCTTTCTTACAGAAAATGGCAAATCTGCACTGGAGGCTTTTGAAAACTAGATGACTGGAGACTTTCAATGAGGTGGATTTTTTTTTAAATTCAGGAAATTGAGAGTGAGAATCAGACAAACATGGAGAGTGTAAAGGTTCCTGATGCTGTAAATTAGACTGAAAATGTTGACCATGAGTGCAGGTTGTTCAAACAATGATTTGTGCTGTACCTGCATGCCACTGGACTTGATAGTAAACTTGATGCAAGGAAGATTACACTGCTACTACCTTTGTGGGACCTCAAGCACTAGAGGTTTTCTGCATATTTGTTTTTGCCATTGGTGTGTTGGGTCTGGGAAAGATCCTATGATAATGACTCCCAAGAACCTAAATGTACTCACCCTCTCCACCTCTCTTCCCACCCACCCACCCCCCCCCCCCATGATCTCTGGATTGTACACCTCCTGGCTTTCCTTTCGTGAAATTAACAATGGCTCCTTAGTTTTGGTGACATTGAGTGAGGTTGGTTGTTGGTTCATCATTCAGCTAAGTTTTCAATCTCCCTCCTGTATGCTGATTCATCTCCATCCTTTATACAACCCACTAACATGGTATTGTCAGCAAATTTGTAGATGGTATTATTGTTGAAGCAAGCTACACTGTTGTAGATATAGATCAGGGACCTAAGAACACAGCCCTGTGATGCTCTGGTACTGTTGGAGATTATGGAAAAGTTCTTGACAACCTTCACTGGCTGTGGTCTGGAGGGAAAGAAATCCTGGATCCAATTACACAGTGGTATGTTAACTCCCAGGTCTTGGAGTTTGCTGATGTTTTGAGGAGCTGATGGTGTTAAATGCCAAACTGTAGTAGATAAAGAGCATCCTCTCCTATTGATCTTTATTGTCCAGATGTTCTAGGGCTTTGTGTAGAGCCAGTGCATCTGCCTTTTGCCTTTGATAGGCAAACTAAAACTGATCTATGTCACCACTCAGACAGGAGCTGACATGCTCATTGCCAGCCTTTCAGAACACTTCATCGCTGTTGATGTAAGTGCTACTGGTTGATAATCATTAAGACAGGTGACTGTACTCTTCTTGGGCACTGGTAGGATTGATGCCTGTTTGAAACAGGAGGGTACCACCCCCTGCTAGTGAAATGTTGAAGATATCCATGAATTAAGTTGGTCCGCCCAGATCTTTAATGCTTGGCCAAGAAGTCCATCTGGGCTGGATGCCTTCCTGATTCACTCCTGAAGGCAGCACACGTGTCCTCCTTGGATACAGATAGGATGGGATCATTGGGGACATGGGGGTCCGGATGAGCGGTTCTTCACTGTTACTGTTGGCAAATTGGGTGTAGAAGGTGTTGAGCTCCTCTGGGGGAGAACCTTTGCCATCGGTGACTTTACTGGATTTGGGTTTGTAATGGGATATGCCATTCAGGCCCTGCCACATCTGTCACGTGTCCTTCATTGCTTCCATTTTCATCTGGAATTTCCAACTTGCCCAGTAGATGGCCTTCCACATGTCATACCTGCTCCTGCTGTATTGATCTGGATCTCTGGGCTTGAATGCTGTGATCTGGCTCTCAGCAGGTTCTGGATTCTATTGTTCATCCTGGGCTTCTGGTTGGGGAAAAGCCTGAATGATTTGGTGGGGACACTCATCCACAGCTGTTTTCACAAAGTGTCAGCCTTGATGGACTTGTTCAAATTCTCAGCAGAGTCCTTGAGTTGTAAACGGTTATATGGTTAACACCAGGCAGTCCTGTAACTGTTCTTCAGCCTCGTGTGACCACTTTCTAGCTGTTCTGACCTCTGGAGCTTCTTTTTAGGCTCTGTCTGAATGAAGGCACAAGGAGCACAGCCAGGTGATCAGACTTGCCAAAGTGCAATCTTTGGAAAGAACGTTAGGCCTTTCTTATCTTGGTGTAGTAGTAATTGAGTGTGCTGGGACCTCTGGCACAACAGATTACATGCTGGTGGTTGTCAGGCAGGGTTTTCTTGACACTGGCCTGGTTAAAGTCACCAACTAAGATTTGTGGTGTGTTGGGCTGGGCTGTCTCTTGTTTACTGACCACATCATGCAGCTCTGTGTGCCTGGTTGTAATGGGCATTGGGAGCCAAATGAACCCAATAGGACAATATTTAAGACTGGGAATTCTGTTCACTGTAACGTCCAATATTCCAGTGTTGAGGTGTGTTGGGTCACATTCTGACCATGTCACAAATTGTTTATGCAACATGACATCCCCATATTCAGTGCTTTACAGAAATGAGGCAACAAGTATGCTCTGGTTTGTCCATGGTGGGATATAGTGGTTTTAAAACTGAGATTATCATCTTTGTGAAATGTCACCTTCAGGACATAAACATGTGATTCTGGAATAGGATACCTTGGGGCCTAGACGCTTGTGCCTGTTTTTTTTAGAAAAAAATCATGGCTAATGTCAACTCCGCAATACTATCTGCGCACAATAACATCTCACACTCCTCCCCCCATCCCCCACCGTTTATTGCATTTGTATTTTTGTTCTTGCACTGTTTTGACTTGTTGGGCAGAACATCAAGTAAGAGCATTAGTCAACAAGAATAGTCTGATCATGGGCGAGGAATGAAGCACTGATTGAGTGCAATGTTTTGAGAATGCTGTGTCCACAAACATGGAATCTCTTACCATGTGTATACTTGTAATAGTGGAGTTTTTTTGGGTCAAATGTAAGGATCAACTTTTGCACAGCTCCTACTTCTGACCACGATAAGTACCCGCATCATTGAGGCTTTGGGAGCGCGGGTGGCTGGAGCTGAGGAGAGAGTCTTGGGGGATCAGGAGCTTGGATGGGTGAGAGGCTGGGGGCTTGGGAGACAGTCTGTGGCCATGGCATCAGCAGCTCCGGTGGGCAGAGGCTTGGTCTGCGGTTGGGGCATTGGTCAGCCAGGGCGAAGGTCTGTAGTTAGTGAATCGGGAGCTCTGGTGGGTGGGCAGTTGGGGCAAAAAATGGAGGAGGAGAGTTGAACTTTACAAGTAGCGTACAGAAAATGTACATTTTTGTTTGGCCAGCAAAGGAGGGATGGACTATTGCATGACTACATAAAGGATTCCCTTTACTTATTTCCCCTCCTCTGACTCTTGTGCCAAGTTGTCCCTGTTCTGCCTTTAAAACCTAGCACCAGAACTGAATAGTTGGTGTTTCTTGCATGCAAACATTGAATAAGTATCTTATCATAAGGTTGTATTGAATCAACAGAGGTGGTGCTATTAGAGGCTGCAGTACACGAAAGTCTGAGGTAGTGTCCATAAGATCCTGCATTAAAGAAGGTGGTCGTTCAACCCATTATGTTGGTATCAGTTCTTTGAAAGAGACCCAATTAATCTTCCATCACCAAAACGGCAACATTTTCTTTGAGTACTTGTACTAATTGCCTTTTGAAGTAATTAATATTCTCTGTTTATGAATACAATATGAATTGTGTCTGATACTCCAAGAAACTTGTAAATCTAAATGACAAAACAAAAATAAAAAATGTTAAATGTTCTTGGGAATGTCTAACCACATTAACACACAAGCCATCAGATTTGACACAATCTGCAAGCAAACTATTTAACAACCTTGTTTTTTTTGATAATTCAATCAAAATTGGTAGTCAATTCCATTTCATTCAATACTAAAACCTTCAGTGATTTTAAAAAAAAACTCAAGGTACAAGGCAGCTAATTGGAAGATTGTATTATAACAGCCTGTTAACTGGCTTCTTGGACACAGTGTTTGCACCTGTCAGAACACTCTATTGGAAGTGAATGCAGAAGGGCCTTTCAGTATTTATCCACTCCAGCTGACACCGCAGCTTCAATTTTGGTTGCCAGCAGAGATGTTTGAAATGACTAGCAGCTCAGAAGAGTTGAGACATCAGTATATATATATATATATATATATATATATATATATATATATATATATATATATATATATATATATATATATATATATATATATATATATATATATATATATATATATATATATATATATATATATATATATATATATGTCAGTGGTGGGTTAACTAGTACCCTGACCCCCAAGGCTCCCCCTGCCCCACCCTTTGTTGCACAGAATAAAGTGATGTATTGTATTATGTTCTACATGTTCTTTAACATAACATGTACAAGCAAGAAATTTAGTTGTAGTAACAACCCTACCCAGAAGTGCTTTCATGTACAGTCATTGCGTTCTGGCTGGTGTTGTTGAGTAAGCAAGAATGGTCTTCACTTGAAAACAGTTTGCAGTTAAAACTGAATGCCTTGCTATACTTGAAGAACAGCAGAGCCAAAGTTGCCTGATTTTTTTTTCCCTCCCTATTTGTCAGGGAACGGTAAAACATGGACCTTGTTAAAGTGACATTTCTGTTTACTGTCATAGATTTCACAATACTGGTATTCATGTTCCAACACGTTTGCTCCTGGTCTTTAACCAGTGTATGCGCATGTTGATGAAAACACTTGACATAACGACATCGTGGTAAAAAAACAATTGAGCGGCTTCAGTACCAAGTTCTAAAAGCATTACTTCTAAATATTTGTTTGGAGCCTAATTTTAATAGTATTTGTAATATTCCAGATATGAAAAAAAAAATGCTGAAATGTCAACCAAAACACTCGCAGATGGACTCTATTAAACTTTTTTTAATGGGGAGGGTCGGCCTCCCTTCCGGGACCCTAGGCTTAAGCCTACTTGGCCTAATGGTTAATCCGCCACTGATCCAAGTAATCCAGGAATTGCCGACCAGACCGCATCAAAAACCGGCATGCATACATAGTGTTACTTTGACGGCAAATGATACAAAAGCCTTCACAAAATGGCTGATCAAACACCTATTTTATGGAGACACAAAAGACAACCAATGCTGGAATCTGGATCAAAAACAACTGCTGAAGGAGATCTGGAAACCTGTCTAATGGTGCCAGCTCTGCTGATAGAAAGCTTTGAATAGCTGGAATGGTCGCAAACTCTTAATTACGGAACGTGGCAAATTCTCTTTCTGTTATAAACAGAGCAGTCTCTCCATGATGGATAATTTCAGTTCATCTCCTTGAAGTAAACCTATAGTAGGCAGGCATTGATCCCTGATGATTTTTTCAATAATTTTTCAATTTGTAAATAGTGGTTTATTTCCAGAATTGTTGCTGTATCACAAATCAGGATTGCTATTTTTTTTTTTTTTTTAAAGCAATGAATATAAAACCATTAATGTTATGAAACATTCATTGCAGCCTTATTTTTCTGGTACCAAATCAATTTTCTCAGCAGCCTAATTTGTTAGGATATGCATTGATTTGTGAGAATTGAGTAACCTTGCTTCTGAGAGAACACTGCCTTTTAATGGCATAAATGTAGAAAGGCTTGATTGAAATCCAAAACTCAAAGTGACATTTGTGAATTATTGCTTTTCTGTGTTCATATTTGAAAGTGTCATGTTTGAGGATAGAAATGGTAAAATCCTAGGTATCTGGAATAGGAGCAACCAGTAGCCTCAACCCTAACTGGCCAAAAAAATCAAGGAAAATAAATTTTAAAAATTAAAGTAAATAAGAACAAAATTTAAAAAAAAAAAAATTAAAATTATAAAAGTAAATATTCTTTGAAGTAATGCAAACTTTTGAAGTTGAGAGCAAATATTCAGCCAGCGGAGTGCCTTGGTCGTGCTTTGCTCCTAGCAGCTGTGTGAATAAAGTTGTGGGAAGCAGTAATGGCATCGCCCAGGATGAAGAGCAGGAGTCAGGTTTTATCTGTAAACTCTGGTGGGGCGAGTGGGGAGGTTAATCATCTATAATACTACTGTTTATCTTCCAGGTGGCTCCATGGAGGGGGAGGAACCTGCAGATGCAACGACAGTTAAGTGTTTTCAAAGAATGACTGAAAATGTTTTAAGGTTTATATATTCATGCAAGTGAAGTTTGTTCAGTGTAAATAGAGTAGTATTTTTATCTTTTGCCTTTTAAACTGTATAATTATTAATTACTGCACTTATTGAAAATAACTTCTTAGCTAACTGCTTCTGTTAACTAGTTAGTCAGTTAAACGAGTACTTAATCGTATCTGTATTAAAACATGCCAATACAGTTTTATTAGCCATGAGAGAGGCTGTGCCAAAATGACCTTGAAACAATTTAAAATTTGCATTCAGTACTCACATACTTGTGTCATGAGGGGGGGAAAAAAATTTGCACAACTTAAGCTTTTTGACGGCTTAAAAAAAAATTAGAGGGAGCTTTGTTGAAGAGGTGGCAGATGGAGTACAAAGTGGGGAGGGGGGGGAAATATGACTATGGTAGGGGAAATAAAAATGAAAGCCGAACCCTTGATGAACTGGGAGATGGGGGAATCTTGATGTGCTATTTCCAGAGATCCACTTGACAAACTGTTAAGTGGAATATAAAAATAGGAAGAAAAGGTGAGTTGGCCTTCATTGAAAGCTGGTTGGGGAAATTAAAGTAAATCCGTCCATAGGAATTGTACAAGGTCTCCTTTGTGCTGCTTGTAGTTTTGGCCTCTGCATTCAAAGGAAGAAATTAGCATGGTGAAAATTCATGAAATTCTCCCCTGGAAGAAAGGAAATTGGCCTGTGCTCAACTGATGAGGATATCAGTTTAAGGCATTTAAGTTTAAAAGGAGGAACCACCAGGCAAATGATGAACCACCAGAAGCTTGGACTCAGGATGTTGTCTTGGACACTACAGAGTAGCGTGAAGAGCGTTCTTACAAGAATGGTTGCAAAGCCATGGAATACTCTACCTTGGGCAGGGTATATCCAATCACTGGGCATGTATCACTTGGATTGATGCACCATCAGAAAACATGAGGATGAACCATGATCTTGTGGGACAATATGGCATACTCCTGGTGTTACTTCTGCTTTTATATTATGTTGACTGAAGTCAACGTAAATACATGCTGGTTGATTTTTTTTAATAATTATCAGCTGACAGTTATTCATACTTAATGTTAGCAACTAAAAGGGAATATCTTCCCTCTCCTACGTTCCTAAAAGAAGCAAAAGTACTTTTAAAAATTTCCTTTTTCTAAACTGCCATGTTGCATTAACAACCAAAATAAACAATTTTTGAAATTTAAATGTTTGACATAAACATGACAACAGGCCCTTTCGGCCCACAAACTCATACCGCCCAATTGACCTACAACACCCGGTACGGAGGACCGTAAAGGAATTTTGGTTGCCTACCTACAGAAAAAGGTTTCAATAAGATTGAGTTTAAGAGTACAGAGAAACTTTACAAGGATGTAACTGGGACTTGAGCTGAGTTACTGGGAAAAGCTTGAATAGGTTAGAACTTTATTCCCTGAGATTGACATGTGTCTGTGTCATGAGTTTAAGAGTTAAAGATTAAATGTTTAAGGGGAACATGATGGTGAACTTCTTCACTCAAGGTGATGAATGTGTGGAATGAGCTGCCAGCAGAGGTGGTGGATGTGGCTTCGATTTCAACATTTCAGAGAAATTTGGATAGGTTGATGGGAGGGGTATGGTCTGGGTGCAGGTCAGTGGGATAGGATGGATGTTTGGCACAGACTAGATCAGCTGAAGGACCTGTTTCTGTAATTCTGACTTCATTTTGACCAAATATTCTATAATAATGAGATTATTTTGTATAGAAAATGTAATTTATTTCATAAAATCCTTGATTGGTATGTACTTGGGATGACAATATCATCCCAAGCCAGTTGCACTTGGGAAATGGGAATTGGTGGTAATTACTATATGATTGTTTATGCTCTTGACAAAATTTGAAAAAATTCTTGCTTTGTTCCTTTTTTTTTTGATACTTCTGTTTGAAAACCATAGACAATTAGAACTCCCTTTTTCTAAGAAAATTGTACACTATACCAAGAACAAAGACATACATTGTAATATGGGGTGAAACATGAACATCTGCAGATGCTGTGATCTGTACTAAACTAAATCAGAATTGTCATGAGCCAGTTGCCAAATTTGGTGTTTTGTGGCAGCATCGTATTGAAAACCTGATGACTCAGCAGGTGCCAATGGCCACGCTCCCTTCCCACTCGCCATGGGCTGGGTTCTTACTTTTCCTTTCCACTCACCCAAGGCCCTGATAAGCACTCAAGTTCAAGGCAGGTGATAAATGATAGCTCTGAAGTATTCCATTTTAATGTGGCATTGCCTCATTGAATAAGTTGCCCTGTTGGGTAGGGAATAGATGGAGTCTTCACTTTATTAAGGAGCTGATTCTCTTCAAAATAAGAACATTGTCAGTGCCCCGATTCACCTGTACTATCGGAGAGTCTTCATAATGGGAAGGTTTAATGGGTTGACTTCTTCAGATTCTATATGAAAGTCTAATGCATCTCCGACAGTTCTTGGAAAGTGATCTTTTCTTTAAAAGAAGAAAAAACATGCGTTCCCTACAATTTCATAGAAATTGTTTGACTGAGTTGGGGTTCTCAATGAATAACCAAGATTCCGGTAACATGAAACTTTATTTATCATGATCTGCTCTGGAGGAACATCAACCCTCGCCTTGTTCTCCCTCTAATCTTCTCACCCCCCCCTCCCCGATGCCCAGTGGTCTCTTCACCTACCTGCCTCCACCTCTCTCACCTACTTCCATCTAATACCCTGCCACCTCTTGGCTCCCCTTTCTCACTTTAGTCTCAATGAAGGGTCCCAATCCGAAATATTGACCATTTTTCTCAGTGGACACTGCTTGAGCCTTTGAGTTCCTCCTTGCTGTTTCGTTCCCTCAAGGTCCAACAATGGGGTTGGGTTTCTCGTGCCTGAAGGTTGTCTGGATCTTGTTGCCTGTGGATTGCTTTATTTTTTGAGCAGTTGCGAACAGTTGAAAATTGAGAAAGCATCAGAAAATGTACTCTGAACTTGGATGGATATCCAGGATAAACAAATGCTCTAAAAGCTGGAATCTGAATTTTGTTTGCAGTTATGTGAACCAGCCATATAGTTGGCATTTCATATCTGGATGGTCTTTTTTTCATTCTAATGCTTTTGTAATTTAGAGATACAAAACAGTAACGGGTCCTGCCGGGTTGTTGGGTTTCTCCCTGTGGCTCTGTTACTATTTTAAAATTCTTCTTTTCTTTGGCTTGGCTTCGCGGATGGAGGGGGTAAAAGTCCACGTCAGCTGCAGGCTCGTTTGTGGCTGACAAGTCCGATGCGGGACAGGCAGACACGGTTGCAGCGGCTGCAGGGGAAAATTGGTTGGTTGGGGTTGGGTGTTGGGTTTTTCCTCCTTTGCCTTTTGTCAGTGAGGTGCGCTCTGCGGTCTTCTTCAAAGGAGGTTGCTGCCCGCCAAACTGTGAGGCGCCAAGATGCACGGTTTGAGGCGATATCAGCCCACTGGCAGTGGTCAATGTGGCAGGCACCAAGAGATTTCTTTAGGCAGTCCTTGTACCTTTTCTTTGATGCACCTCTGTCACGGTGGCCAGTGGAGAGCTCGCCATATAACACGATCTTGGGAAGGCGATGGTCCTCCATTCTGGAGACGTGACCCATCCAGCGCAGCTGGATCTTCAGCAGCGTGGACTCGATGCTGTCGACCTCTGCCATCTCGAGTACTTCGACGTTAGGGATGAAAGCGCTCCAATGGATGTTGAGGATGGAGCGGAGACAACGCTGGTGGAAGCATTCTAGGAGCCGTAGGTGATGCCGGTAGAGGACCCATGATTCGGAGCCGAACAGAAGTGTGGGTATGACAACGGCTCTGTATACGCTTATCTTTGTGAGGTTTTTCAGTTGGTTGTACAGTAATGGCCCATGAGTCTGTGCCATCCAATTAACCTACACCCCTGGAACATTTCAAACAGTGAGAGGAAACCAGAGACTGCAGGGGAAAACCCATGCAAGTGGGGAGAACTCCTTACGGACAGTGCGGGATTTGAACCCCCTGTCCCGATCGCTGGTGATGTAACAGCAATGCGTGAACCATGCCTCCCATCAGCCTGTCCTAAATTCCAGGTTAACTTGTTTCTCTTGTTCTCCTCCACCTTGACTCCATTTGAAATTCAATGTTCAAGATTTCTATGTGCAAAACCTTCATAGATCTCCACAGCCGGGCTTGACAAATCAAAATGAAGCATAACCAGTGAGTACAGTTTGGCTATTGTATCACTTGCACCAATGATGATTAGAGAAGGGTCCTTGGGTAGTGAAATGTACAAATGTTTTATTTAAAACAAATTCACAAACCACCACTACACCTAAGTCAGTGAGAGGGATTTAAAAAAAAAACCAACTTTTCTATGCCATATTTCTTTATAGGAGAAGTCCAAAAATCTAGACCACCCAAGAATGCAGACTTTTCAAACTCAAACTTTTTAAATTTGGGGGGTTTTTGTCTGGATGTATGTGTCATGGGCAACATGCTTGTTGACTTTTAAAAAGCTGCAAGTTTTGATTAAGTGAAGCGTAGTGCATTTGCCAGTAAATAAACTATCAAAATGTACTTGTTCCTCTCTTTATTCCTCTTTTTTAAAAGTACTGCTCAAGAATCCAGAAAATCTGGACTGACTCAATTCACGAGCAGTCTAGATTTTTAGACTTTTTCTGTATGTTCCTCTTTAAAATGCTTCACAGCCAAGGAAAAGTAATCACTGATGTAATTTAGACAATGATTGAGGACATCAAAGGATCTAGGTTGAGGATTGAATTGCGGGGAGGGGGGTGGGGGCAATACAGTACAAATCGAACCCTGCTCCTCTGAAATAATGACTTGGGATCTTTTGCATCCATTTGAGGTGACAGATGGTGTCCCAGTTGGATGTCTTGTCTGGAAAAACAGCCCCTCTGACAGTGCAAAATGAAACACAGCCTCAGCACTCCTCTGGATTACCAGCCTCTATTTCTTCTGTGTTTCAGTTCCCTGGAATGGGACTCCAACATGCAACATCTGACAAGAGGAGAGAGTGCAATCAACTGAGCCACAGATGCAAAAGATTTCATATTTATTGTCCGAGTACATATTCAGCATCACTTACAACCCTGAGATTCTTTGTCCTGCAGGCAAGGCAGAATGACCACTTATTGGTCATGCAAAAAAAACTGACTTGAAGTACACCAGTAAAGAAATATAAATAAGCAGCTGATTTCCCCCCCCCCCCCCCCCACTCTGTATTGCGAAGTGCAAAAATAGAGTCTTTAAATGTGTCTGAGTTTGTTGAGTCTGATGGTGGAGGGGTAGCAGCTGTTCCTGAACCTTGTGGTGCGAATCTTGTGGCACCTATACCTCTTTCCTGATTGTAGCAGTGAGAACAGTGTGTGCGCGCTGGATGGTGTAGATCCTTGATGGTCATTGCTGCTCTCCAACGGCAGAGATCCCTGTAGATGTTCTCAATGGTGGGGAGGGCTTTGCCTGTGATGTCCTGGGCTGTGTCCACTACCTTTTGCAGGGCTTTGCACTCAGGAGTATTGGTGTCCCCATACCAGACCAATGCTTTTTCCACCGCACTTCTATAGAAGTCCTACTAAAACACACTGAGGCACTGCCCAGCGGACATTGTGGACTAGAGTAACTTCAATATTCTGTCAACACCAGCTTTGTTGTTGATTTTTGTTGTCGGCAACTCCTCAGTTCTTCAGAAGTTGGCCTGGACTTTCATCTGAAAGCTTGGTGATTATTCTGCTGTGATGCCATATGAAATTAAAAATGTGACTGGATACTCTAATCGCATGAAGATTGGCAATATAAAGCGGTGAATGCATTGAAGGAATTGTGCTACATTTTTCTCCCAATGATCTTGGGTTTTGTTTCCTAACTGCAATCATCCAAATTTCTTTTCTGATTATCTAGTCAGCCAGTGGAAGTTCTGGGCCTTTCCTGCTGCAAATAAAAGGGAGAAAGATGTTGGGACAGCAGAAAACCTGCAACCTCTGGGGAAAAGAAGAAAGTAAAGTTGAGTTTTGAGTACGAGGACTTTTCACAAATCGAGAAAATGAGAGATCCATCCTCTGCAATATTGCACAGTATGTGAACATAAGCACATGTAGAGACCTGCTGATATGTTCATTAAATTATTTTTTTTTAAATTAGACATACAGCACAGTAACAGGCCATTTTGGAAATGTTCCCCTACACATACCTCTCACCTGTCCTGTCTCTTACCCTACTAGGAGGTCCAATCTTGCGTCTGTGCGCTCTTTCTCGCACTCTCTCTCTTTATAAGTTTAGAAAACTTTCCTGAACACATTTGTCAATCTTCAAGCCATCCAGCCCTTTTACAGTACGAGAGTCCTAGTCAATATGTGGAAATCTCCTCCTATCGCAACTTTGTTTCCTGCGGCTGCCTGCTATCTCTACAGATTTGCTCCTCCGAATCTCACTAACTATTGGGTGGTCTATAATCCAACACCACAAGAGAGGTCATACCTTTCCTATTTCTCAGCTCCACTCCTGCAGCCTCAGTGGATGAGCTCTCTAGTCTGTCCTGCCTGAGCACCGCTGCAACATTTTCCCTGACGAGCCACGCCACTCCTCCCCCTTCTATCTTCTCCACATCCGGCTACTGCATTAACCGGCATCTAAAACAAGCAGACTACACCAGGTACCAGTCTACCCTTCTTGAACCAAGCTTTCCTACCCATCCCGGTGCTATCGCATCTAAAACAACGGAAGCCAGGAACATTGAGCTACCAGTCGTGCCCTTCCTTCAACCAAGTTTTACTAATGGCCACGTTGTAGGACAGAACTCTTAAAATTCAAATTTATGGAGGAAAAACACAAGTTTTGATCATTTATTAAGGAAACATTTTTTCATAAAATACAAGGTACAAAAATATTCTTACTTTTCCACAGCTTCTGCATGTCGTTTGTTGCTGCTGTGCATCTGTGGCGCTTAAGCGTGCACACGAAAGCAGAGGGGTTTTGAGAAATCCAGATGGTCTGGATTTCTGGACTTTTATCATGCATTTAGTGAATGCAAAGAAGATCTAATCTCCACAACAAGGACAGAAGCCCCAAGTATGTGACAAAAGAGGAAATGATAAAGGGGATAATCAAAGTGGATGTAGGTCGATTAATTATTGGAAATCATTTTTAATTCACAGTCAAGCTCCTGTTTGGCATAGCTTTATAAAATAGATTGTGACTGCAGAATTTGATATCCGTTGGAGGTAATAGTCACTGAGGTGTAAAGCTTTTTGTCTCTTGCTGACACTTTAATGGTCCCTTTAAGATGCTCGAAAGGGCACAGTCCACACTTTATGGCCTGGCTCTGAGCCTTTATTTGAGTAAACAAGTAACATAATCTACAAAGTAATAAAATGGTGTGGTGGCCACTGCAATTGCTTTGAACTCTGGTGACATTACCAATCATTCATGTCAATAAACACAGAATAGCCATTATATATTTTTTTAAAAACTCTCTACGTTTGCATTTTGAAGCTGATGAACGTTAAAAGTAATTTTAACCTTGTTGCCTACTGGCTAGTTAACAAATTTGTAAACTCGCAGGATAATGCTGCTACTTTGCTTTCAGGCTTGCGTTAACTAACAAAGATCATTACTGTATCACAGCTGACCTTAACCTCACTCCCCCCCCCCCCCCCCAGAGTTCAGCCAAGTACCAATTAAAAAAAAATAACTGGACTGTAAAAAAGGAAGCAGTTATTGAGAACTCTGCTAATGAGGTTTAAGCTCCTGAAGTCAAGGGAATATTGTACAGGCAGCAAATTGCTTACAGTAAGTTATTATCACATGGAACATTCTATCTGAAGATTTATTCATTTCTATTCCTTTAATATCCAGTGGCTGAGGAGAAATGGACATCATGCAATGTCTATTAGATTCTTTGAGGTAGAATTGTGGGCTACAATAAATAGACATTGTTTATAGTTTCTCATTTAACTCTTTCCCTCTGGGCACCCTCCGCATGAAATTGGTGGGGACTATAATTGTTTTATTGATCATGAGATCATTCAAGTTTTCAACCTGTCTTTGGCACGGTTGGCGTGGTGGCAAGTGTAACACCTTTATGGTTCCAGCAATTGAGACCAGGGTTCAAATCCCGCACTGTCTAAGGAGTTTGTAGATTCTCCCCGTGTTTGGGTGGGTTTTCCCTGGTCCTCCCTCTGTTCAAAATGTATAGGGGGTGTAGGTTAATTGGGTGTAAATTGGGCAGAACGGGCTCATGGGCTGAAATGGCCTGTTGCCATGCTGTGTGTCTACATTTAATTTAAATTTAAACATCTGGGAACAGTCGTGATTCTGAGAGTAGCATTGCTCTGTAATTCAGATTTGCCCTGAGTTGCATCAAGGTACTGAAATAGCCATATTTATTGGATTTGTGGAGACTAATGAATTCAGAATTTCGTAGAATTCAGCTTCAGTGTAATACCTGGCTAATCAGGATTCTGGTGTACCAGACACATCCATCCATCCATATTTTGGACTTTGTCAAGGTATGAACATGAAGTAGGCAGGTGCCTGAATAAAATGGTGGGAGGAGACCCACAGGCAGGAGGTCATAGTGGTTTAGGGGTTGGAGGGTAAAAGATTTTTAAAAGAAGCTGGCAAGTGATGAGGAGGGGTGGGGAGCTGGAGAAAAGGAGACTGATTGAGGTAAGAGAGACCGGGAAGGGGCCTAATGGAAAGTGGAGAAGTCATCTGGTTGGAGGATGCCCAGGTGGAATATTAGAACCTAAGTAGCCCATCCAGCCTGTCAATCCTGCTCTACCATTCGATGAGATCATGATTGACCTGTTAGGCTCATCACCTATCTGCCTTTATAAGAATATAATAAATGGGTGGTGTTCCTCCAATTTGCAGGTGATCTCTGTTTGGCAGTACATGAGACAATGGAATGGGGTGCAGAATTGAAATGGTTGGCTTTTATTGCACAGATCAAAGGTGCTCAACAGAATGATCTTCCAGTCTGTGTCCAATCTTTCTGACGTAGAGGTCACAAACGGGAGCAGTAGATGAGTGCTGCAGATTCGCAAGTGAAGTCTTTCTTCAATTGGAAAGACTGTTTTGGGGTCCCAAGTGGTGAGGGAAGAGGTGTGGGTGCAAGTGTTGCACTTGCAGCGCGATGTCGGACCCAGCAGCCTCTCCAGGACACTGGTAGTTTCACTTTGTTTTTCTTTTAATTACAGTTAAGTAGTTTAAAGTGTTATAATTTTAGTTCATTAAAGTCGTGACTACCTGTAGCTACAGCTTAAAATAGTTAGAAATGTAACAACTCACCTCCAGGCTGAGCTGCACAACCACTGGCTGCTGTGGGGACTAGGCCATAGAGCCTTGGGTTCACGGAGGAGAAGGAACTGTGCTTGAGGTGGAGAAAGCCCAGTAAATGAGCAGGGGTCCATTCTAGGTTGAGAAACAACCCCTGCCGCCCAGCTCTCACATCCATCCTGCTCACCAACGTCTGCTCCCTGGTGAATAAAATGGATGACATCCGACTCCAGGGACTGCTGTGCTTTGGTCTTTACCAAAATGTGGCTCAGCGACGGGGTCCCAGACACAGACATTCAGCTCCCCCTTATTTCAGGCTGACAGATGCTGCTCTATAGGGAGAAGTCCATGGCGGTGGTCTGTGCATTTACATCAACACTGATTCAGTACGAGTCTCTAGTCACTACTCAACGCTGGTGGAATTTGTGACTGTCGGATGCAAACCATTTTATTTACCACAGGAATTCACTCTATAGTATGGGTGTAACCTGCTCCTCCCTTCGCTTCAACAGAGACCTCCTAGAAACCAAACACTTAATTTCTGAGTCGCACTCCCATTCTCACATGTCTGTCCATGCCTTTGTATACTATCCCATGCAGACCACCTGCAGATTGGAGGAACGACACCTTATTTTCCATCTGGACAGCCTCCAGCTGGATGGCATTAAGATGTACTTCTCTGCTTTCTGTTAACTTGCTTGTCTTTTCCCTGCCCACTTTCTATTTCTTCTCCCTCTACTCACCCAACCATACCCCCATCTCTGCTGTCCCTTCTCTCCCAATCATCTCCTGCCTCCACCCCCTTTGGACGCCTGCTGGCCGCCTTCCATACCTTGATGAAGGGCTCAAGCCTGAAATGTTGGTGATGAATTTTCACCTTTGCTACATAATGAACACTGTTCGACCAGCTGAGTTTTTCTAGCATTTTGTTTTTAATCTCAATGGCAAAACGCAGCACCCAAGTTCGGAGAGAAATCAGTCATTACAGAGCAAAAACGTCATAAAAAGGCTCCTGTCAGGCTTGGGTCAGGAAGTCTGGTTCCTCCTTGATTACCAACACTCAGACCAGCCAGCAAACTTTCCCTAAGTTTGGTTAAAGGTGTAAACCTTAGTGGACTTGCCCCTCCTTGTTTTTTTTTTCACAATTCATGTGACTGCTACCCTCCATTTAATGGAGAATGCCTCTGACTCCCAAGGCAGAAATCCTGTAAGATTAACTTTAAAGCTGTTTTCCCATTATTTTGAAGTATGTGGAGACTGTTATCCCCAATGATTTGATGACATTTACTTTGTAAATGTGATTGTTCAGAAAGCCAGTTAAATAGACAATCTTTTGTTAGAGTGGATATTTCCAATTTGTCTATTTACAGACAACACCAAATCTCCTTCACTGTCTGAAACCATTTGGATTTTTTCAAGTGATGAAAAGCCTGAGGTTTCAATCATTTTTCCCCACCCCCCCACCCCCAAATCCCATGCATATATGTATATCTTTGCTCTTTGACCATGTTATGTGACTCATGGATTGAAACAATAATTAATATTTACCTTGTCAGTTTGTTTTTGCCAGTCCAGATGGTTGTGCCATCAATCAATAATCCAATGTATAAAAGTGCTTTCTGAAGAGTTACAAAATAATAGCTTCCAAATTTAAAATCGAAAAGGAAAATTTTCCAAATAGGTTTTCTATCGAGTGTGGACTCCAGTCTACCAGTTTTGAAAGGCCCACACAATTCAGCAGAAACCAAGTCTCTCCCTGCTGGATACCTACAACATCTTGACAATAAGGAGAATAGCAATGAGGACAGTTGTCTGCAGAATCACAAATGGCAATGAGGGAGCGTACAGAACTGAGATGGGTCAGCTCGTTGAATGGTGTAATGACCACAATCTTGCCCTCAACATCAGCAAAACCAAAGAGATCATTGTGGACAGGAGGAAGTCAATCCTCATCAAGGGGTCAGTTGTGGTGAGGGTCAAGAACTTCAAATTCCTGGGTGTCAACATCTCCAAGGATCTGTCCTCTGCCAGCAGTTCCACTTTGTTAGATGTTTGAGGAGATTCGGTTTGTCATCTAGACTTTTTAAATAATTTATTTGTTTTTTCTAAAAAATTATATATAGTGACATTTGAAATGTACAAAACTTCTCACAAATAGAATGAATGAAACAGTCCTTCCCTTCCCCACCCTTTCCATACATACAGTTCCATTCACCGTCAGCTTGCATACATTTTTAAGTATATTGTGTGCAGTTGGGGAAACTACATTTTTGTATGTATAATGGTTACTTTTATACCCTTTTTACTTTTTTTTCTTTCTCCGCCCCCCCCCCCCATAGGTTTACAGGTGTTCATTTCTGCAGTCTATCATGCTATAAGTAGCGGGGAGTTGGACTTCCAAGTGATTGCAATCATTTTTGCTACCGCCAGTGCTATTTTTATAAATGAGATTTGGTCAATTTGTTGATATTTCCATGAAATTACCTAATAGATAGAGCTCCGGGTTGCCCATGAAGGCCACTCTTGTTATCCTGGTTAATTTTTCTCTGATTTCCTGCCAAAATGGCCTCACTTTCATCACAACCACATGGCATGTAGAAAAGTTCCTGTCTCAGACCCACATCTGAAACTCGTCTATGAAATTTTGGCTTTTGATCTATGTAACTTTTGTGGAGTAAGATACAATTTTTTTTATTGTACGGAACCCGTCCATATCTTGCATTTATAATTGATGTCATGCTGTCCTTGCACCAGTCTGACCAGCTTCTTTCTGAAATCACCACACCCAAGTCTGATTCCCACCTTTCCCTTGACCTCTGCAATCCTGGTTTTGCACTTTTACTCTGGAGAGCATAGTATATTTTTGTTATAAATTTGGGTGTATTCCCCATCCAAACTGTTTGTTCAGTTTCACTAATTTCAAGTGGGGTCAATGTTGGTCTCCATCTTTCTCTTAAGAATGATCCAAGCTGGAGAAAACAAACGAAATTCCCATTGACCACTCTGTATTTGTGTTTTAATTTTTAAAAGGACATGAGAGTTCCTTCTTTGTAACAGTCCTTAATGTATCTTGTGTGTTTGTCATACCATGAATTTAATATTCTATTGCCCATGTTCACAGGCAGTAACACATTTTTACACAATGGTCCTTTTATTGATATCCCTACTTTTTCCTATACATTTGTTAATTTCTTGCCACATTCTAATTATGTGTATTAAAATGGAGTTATTTTCTTTAGTGATTTGACTCTCCATTTATAGAAAGTCCTTTTCTTCCCCTCCTCCATTGAGTATATTCCCATTTGAACCCAAGACAGGGTGTTGTCTTCAGTGAAGAAGGCTGTGAGAAATCTAGCCTGTGCAGCTAGGTAATTTTAAATCTAGGAGTCTTAAGTCCTCCCAGCCTGTAGTCCCATGTCAGTTTTTCCAGTGCAATTCTTGGTACCTATTATTCCACAGGAACTATCTAATATGGTTGTTTAGTAGCTTAGTTTTTAGGTAATGGAAGAGGCAGCGATTGAAAACCAATATTGCAGTCTTGGCATCACTTTCATTTTGATGCAATTAACCCTTCCCACTAAAGTAATCAGTAAGTCTCTCCATTTCTGTATGTCTCTTTTTATCTTAAGAAGAACATAATTTAGTTTGTACAGATTTTGCAAGTTATTGTCAGTTGCTATTCCAAGATATTTTGTTCCATCTGTGTTCCATTTAAATGTACTTCCTTTTTGGTATCTTTATATTCAAAATTTGTTAATGGCATTATCTCATTTTTATCCATGTTTATTTTGTAGCCTGATATTCTTCCATATTTTTCTAGTTTTCCTTGTAAATTTTCTAAAGATTTAGCCAGTTCAATAGCACATGATTGGCAAATAGACTAATTTTGTGTTCTTCTTGCCCTACTTTGAAGCCCTTTATATCTGGATCCCTTCTTATTATCTCTGCCAGTGATTCATTCACTAAAATAAAAAACATTGGGAACGAGGGGCATCGCTATCTACTCAATCAACAATTGATTACTTTAGCTTGTGGTTTATGATATTAAATCTTTATCCAATTCATAAATGTTCCACCTATACCAAATTTTTCCAGTGTTTTAAATAAAAAGGGCCATTCCAAATAGACAAATGTTTTTCTACGTCTAGGGAGGCTGTCATACTTGGATTTTGTTCAGATGTGTATTAAATCTTCCTAAACTATTTGAGGAATGCTTTCCTTTAACAAATCCTGCTTGGTCCATATGGATTTGTTTTAGCAAGTATTGTCCAAGCCTATTACCCAATGCTTTCACTAGTATCTTATAATCAGCATGTAACAGGGATATTGGTTTGAATGATGAAGTTTTTTGTGGGTCCCTATTATTTTTTTTCTTCACAATGTAATAATCATGGTTGAGAATGACTCTGGGAGGGTCTGTATTTCCACAACTTGGTCCAGAACATCTATTAAAAGGGGCATTAATAATTATTTGAATTGTCTATAGAACTCTGGTGGAAATCCATCCTCTCCTGGTAATTTATTAGCCTGTAGGGTACCCAGGGCCTCCTTGATTTCTTCCCTTATCCTTTCTCTCTCTTCCAGCAAAAATTCTTCCATTTCATTCTCATGAAATGTATAGTTTTGTGCATTATTGTCTAAAAAGTCATTGATTTATTTTTGCTTATATTCTAGGGTATCTGTTTTTATAGCATTTATCATTCTTGATGACTCCTCTGTTTTAATCTGCCAAGTTTAAACTTTTTAAAAGACCAGTGCTCTAACCGCTAAGCTCTCAGAACCTCTGCAAATCACTTGTATCAATGTTTAAACACAATGGAAGGCTTTTTAAGCATTAAAATAATGCTTAATTCTCACCAAAAAATACGCTGGCTGCTGCCAAATCCCCAACATACCCAATTGCCAGTCACCGAGACTGACCAACCACTGCTGCTGATCTCCGGGGAAGCTTCCTGGTCTGGTGGGACACTCACTAGTGAGTCAGCAGGACATCTCTCCAGTCACTGGAGCTTCTGAGTCCCAACTCCATATCCTCCCCTAAGCCTACTGCACATGCACAGCAGGGAGTCTGTGTGGTAGTAGGCCGAGGGGACGGTTCATTGTTCGGAGCTCTGTTATGCCGAGAAGGGAAGAGCGGGAAGGAAGGGGAGAGGAGGGAAAGCTACTGAGCCAGAGTTCCTGCTCCTGCCTGGGAGGCCACTCTCTTTGGTTATATGGTTTGTGTGCCTGTTCACTCAACTTGTGTTTAGTTTTTAAGTATAGCTTTTTCTGTCCTCTGTTTGTATTATATCTTGAGCTGTTTATTCTCCAGTAATCTTTGATTTTTTTTTTCCTCTAATTCTTTAATATCCTCCTCCAAATTGTTTACTTCTGCCATATGTTCCCTCTTAAGATTCTTCGGATAGGATATAATTTGTCCCATTAAATATGCTTTAAGTGTATCCTATATCAGAAAACATGGATGGCAGTTTTCTTTTCACAAAATATTTCTGGCTCTTTATAAATTCACAGAAGTCTTCTTAATGTGGTATTGAGACACCATCTCCATCTATATTCCTTGCTTTTCCATGGTTGTTATAGTTAATATTAATGAAGAATGTCTGATAGAAACCTCACTAGATATTTTGTTTTTATCACTCTACTTTTCAACTGGGGAGACATTTAAAAATAAGTGAATCCTTGTCTGTGAGTGGTGCACATTTGTCTCTCTCTGTGGGATTTAATTGCATTTGTAAGATTTGTTTTTTTTTTTTTTTTTTTTGTTGCTGCCTTTGCCCTCCTTATTGTTCTTGCTGATTTATCCAGTCTTGTGTCCAAGCAGAAATTGGTCTTCTCCAACTAATATATTTTGTCTTCCCTCTACTGTTTTTAAGATTCCTTCATAAAGGTTTCATTGTCATAATTCAGGGCATAAATATTCATAAATGTCCATGCTTCTCCATAAATTTTAGTGTGCCATTACATGCCTTCCAGCTTGATCAATCGAGGTATCTTCTATTAACACTGGTGTATTTTTATTAATTAGAATTGCCACCCCTCTTAATTTTGAACCAAAGGAAGATGTTATTTGTCCCACCCATCCACTTTTGAATTTATCATGATCCAATTTGGTAAGATGTTTCCTGCAAAAAGATTATACCCACTTTTAATTTCTTTAAGTATGCCAAGACCCTCTTCCTTTTCACTTTACAGTTTATCCTATTATAGAACTTTAGTGTTTTATCCATACAATTTCTCACACAAATACTGTCTTAACATTTCCCTATTAAGACACTTCCCCTTTAAGAAACACACACATCCCTAGCTCAGATGGTGATGTTAGCAATAGTACCCAAAATCCCACTGGTTCCTCCAAAGAAGAAATGCTCCCTTTGGCGCCATCTTTTAAAACCACTCCTCCTGGCACCATCTTCCCCCACCACTAACTAAGTTGGTGTTCCCACCTTGCTGCTTTCCTTACCACCTTTGTCTTTTCAGAGCTCCCCATATAAACAATAATAATTTTTTCTTTAACAGTGCAAACAAGATGGCTCAGTACTATTAGTATAAATAAAAAGATGCATCTTTTCAGTTAGTCCAGCTTGCTTTTATTTCTGCACTTTTACAACTAATGTAATCTTGCCATTGGAACTGCAAGATCTGGTATGATATTGCACTTGAGAATAGCCTGATGTGATTTTAGGCTTCCTGGCCTTCATAATTACTTCTAACTTTGGTTGGCATCTATCGCAGCAAAGTTTAATTCAAGGTGAACTAATTTGGATAAGAATATGGTCTTGCATGAGCTTTGCACCATACTTGTGTCGCTCGATGGACATTTCTTCTCATGGTCAATGCTTTTCTTTAGTGTTCAGTTGCACAAAGCAAGACAACAAATGAATAGAATGTTTGAATCTCACCCTCTATCGACTTGGATATGTATGAATAGGTTTACTTCCTTGATTCCCTCCTCAACATAGGAGAAATGTCAATAAGCTGGAAAGGGTGCAGAAAAGATTCATAAGAATGTTGCTGAAACTGACAGGCCTGAATTATGAGGAGAGGCTGAACAGACTGGGACTTTTCTCCTTGGAGTCTTGGAACCTGAGGTGAGACCTGTTAGAGATTTATAAAAATCAGGGAAAAGATAAATATTCATAGTATTTTCCCCCCACAGAGGATAGATTTAAGAAAGTACTGAGCGCATAAATGGTGATGGGTATATCAAAGGAACAATCGGAGGAAGCAACAGAAGCAGGTACAATTGTGAAAGACATTTGGATGAGTGCGTGGCTAAGAAAGGGTTAAGGGCTGAATTGATGGAATGGTCAGTGTGGAAAGTTGGGATGAAAGCCCAGCTTCCACACTGTCAAGCTCCATGCCCATTGTGGAGTCCTTTTCAGATGGGGGGGGGGGAAAATGCAACCATTCAGCAGCAGTTGGGGATGAGCAATAAATACGGGTCTTGCTAGCCAAATCGACATCCCAAAATTTCTTTAGATAGATAGATAGATAGATAGATAAAACTGACATCCTAGGATGTCCAGAACTACAGCAAGATATGGAAATAGAAAGGGCACATATAGCATTGGCCTTTAAACCACAACCACAACAAAGGCCAAGATCTATTTTAGTAAAATTCCTAAGATATACTACAAGAGAAAAGGTACTGGAGAAGACAATGGAAAAAGTAAGAGGGTGCAACAAGCCACTGGAGTATAAAGGGCAAAAAATCTTCATTTATCCAGATATAAGTTTTGAACTCCTGAAGAAGAGAAAGGAGTTCAATACAGCAAAGGTGATTTTATGGAAGAAAGGGTATAAATTTATACTAAAGCATCCAGCGGTATTGAAAATATTTATTCCAGGACAACAAAACAGACTATTCTCGGATCCAGAGGAAGCACGAAAATTTGCAGAACAATTACAAAATAGACTGAGGGACGAAGACGTGTAACGAGAGTACAAAAGACTGAGAACTAAAAAGACACATAAGTTTTGAACTCCTGAAGAAGAGAAAGGAGTTCAATACATCAAAAACGATCTTATGGGGGAAAAAAAACTATTCTCGGATCCAGAGGAAGCAAGGAAATTTGCAGAACAACTACAAAACAACCAGAGAGATGAAGATATGTAATTAGAGTAAAAATGACCATGATTTATATGTATGTGGGTAAAGAGGTATATGTGTGTATATGTATAATGTGCATACATGAATGTATCCGTATTTAGAAGAAAATATAGATAGTATAGACAAGAATTAATAAGGGAAATGGAATAGAGGGAATAAGGAGGGAACTAAAAGAGTGACCTTTGTTACATATGAAAAGTGAAATCTTTTCTGGAGGGGGGGGCTGGGTGGGGAGGAGTTGCGGTCACTGCAAAATCAGATGATGCTTGCGAGTGAATTCGCAAATCCAAATGGAGAGGGGAGATGTGGTTGTCCGACAAGGGATAAAGGACAACTCAGGAGGGGAAGGGGAGATTAGGGCTAAAGAAGTTTTAAATAGGAGAATAAGGAAAATGTTTGATGTTTTAGGAATGTTGTCTTATAAAGGGTTCAAAACAAGAAAACAGAAATGGATAAGAAGGAAAGGTAATGGAGAAACGGAAAGGGAAGATAAACAAAGTATAAAATGGCTACGTTGAACTATATGACTTTAAATATTAATGGAATACATAACCAAATTAAAAGGAAGAAACTGCTAAATTTACTGAAAAAAGAAAAAATTGATATAGCATTTGTGCAAGAAACACATTTAACTGAATTGGAGCACAAGAAATTAAAGAGAGATTGGGTAGGACACGTAACAGCAGCATCGTATAATTCAAAAGCAAGAGGAGTAGCTATATTAATTAGTAAAAATCTTCCATTTAAAATAGAAGAGGAAATAATAGATCCAGCAGGGAGATACGTAATGATAAAATGTCAGATATATTCAGAGTTTTGGAATCTACTCAATGTATATTCACCTAACTAAGAAGATCAAAAGTTTATGCAAGATATCTTTTTGAAGGTAGCAGATACGCAAGGGAACATATTAATAGGAGGGGATTTCAACCTGAATTTCGATTCAAATATGGACAAAACTGGGAAAAAAATTAACAGAAAGAACAAAGTAACCAAATTTATAATTAAATCGATGGAAGAAATGCAACTTTTGGATATATGGAGGAAACCACACCCAAAGGAAAAGGAATATTCATATTACTCGGCTAGACATAAAACATACTCAAGAATAGACCTATTTTTGTTATCAGCTCATATGGAAGATAGAGTAAGAAAAACAGAATATAAAGCTAGAATACTATCGGACCATTCACCCTTAATATTGACAGTAAAGTTAGAAGACATCCCTCCAAGAATGTATAGATGGAGATTAAACCCCATGTTACTTAAAAGGCAGGATTTTAGAGAGTTTATTGAAAAACAAATAAAAATGTATTTTGAAATAAATACGAATCAGTGGAAGATAAGTTTAAACTATGGAATGCAATGAAAGCATTCATTAGAGGGCAAATAATAAGTTATGTAACCAAGATGAAGAAGGACTATAATCAGGAAACAGAGCAGTTGGAAAGGGAAATAGTAAATATAGAAAAAGAATTGGCAATGAAGGAAGATACAACTAAAAGAAGAGAATTAGCGGATAAAAAAATAAAATATGAAACACTACAAACATATAAGGTGGAGAAGAATATAACGAAGACAAAACAGAAATATTATGAACTAGGTGAAAAAACGCACAAAATCCTAGCATGGCAGCTTAAGACAGAACAAGCTAAGAAAATGGTATTGGCATCAAGGAAAAAAGACAAACAAATTACATATAATCCAAAAGAAATTAAGGAAAACTTTAGAGGATTCTATGAACAATTATACCGAACTGAAAACGAAGGGAAAGAAGGGAAAATAGATGAATTTTTGACTAAAATTGAACTACCAAAACTACAAATAGAGGAACAAAATAAATTAACAGAGCCATTTGGAATAGTAGAAATACAAGAGATAATAAAAAAATTACCAAATAATAAAACACCAGGAGAGGATGGATTCCCAATAGAATTCTACAAAACATTTAAAGACTTATTAATTCCGCCCCTCCTGGAAGTAATCAACCAGATTGATAAAACACAAAGCTTACCAGATTCATGTAAAACAGCAACAATTACAGTAATACTAAAGCAAGGGAAAGATCCACTCTCACCAGCGTCATATAGACCAATATCTTTACTTAACACAGATTATAAGATAATAGCTAAACTATTAGCAAACAGATTAGCAGAGTATGTACCGAAAATGGTAAATTTAGACCAAACTGGATTTATCAAAAAAAGACGCACAACAGACAATATTTGAAAATTTATTAACTTAATTCATGCAGTAGAAGGGAATAAAGCACCTACAGTAGCTGTTGCTTTAGACGCAGAGAAGGCCTTTGACAGAGTAGAATGGAATTATTTGTTCAAAATATTGCAAAAATTCAGTTTACCGAAGAAGTATATTAATTGGATTAAAGCATTATATAAGGGACCGTTAGCGAAAGTGACAGTAAATGGACATGTATCAAAGCAATTTAACTTAAGCAGGTCAACACGGCAGGGATGCCCACTATCACCTTTATTGTTTGCGTTAGCTATAGAACCACTAGCAGAATTGATAAGAACAGATAATAATATAAAAGGAATAAAAATAAAAGACAAGGAATATAAAATCAGTTTATTTGCGGATGATATATTTTACTTAACAGAACCAGAACTATCAATAAAAGAATTATATAAGAAATTGAAGGAATATGGAGAAGTGTCGGGTTACAAGATAAACGTAAATAAAAGTGAAGCAATGCCTATGAATAATGCGGATTTCTCAAAATTTAAGAAGGAATCACCATTTAGATGGCAAATGCAAGCAATAAGATACCTAGGTGTACAAATAAACAAAAATCTCGGCCAACTATATAAACTCAATTATTATCCACTAATGAAAAAATTACAGGACGATTTAGAGCATTGGAAAGATTTACCACTAACACTAATAGGAAGGATAAACTGTATTAAAATGAACATTTTTCCAAGGATATTATACTTATTTCAGGCATTGCCAATACAACTGACAGAGAAATTCTTCAAGGAGTTAAAGAAAATAATAAGGAAATTTTTATGGAGAGTGGGGAAACTGAGGATAGCACTAGATAAATGAACAGAATGGTATAAACAAGGAGGCTTACAACTGCCAAATTTTAAAAATTATTATAGAGCCGCACAATTAAGATACCTATCAGATTTTTATCAAACAAGGGAAAAGCCAGATTGGACGAGATTAGAATTAGATAAAATAGGGGAAAAGATACCTGAACACATATTATATAAATGGGATGAAAAATTGGTACAACATAGAAGTTCTCCAGTATTACATCATCTCTTCAATATTTGGAAGAAGATACATGTAGAAAGAAATAAAACAAATTATCAATTACCAAAACTAATATTGACGCAAAACAAGTTACTCCCTTTTACAATAGATAACCTTTCCTTTAGAGAATGGGATTCATCTGGCTCTGTTTTCTTTCTATGATTATGTATGATAATTGGGCTGTAAGATGAGATCGGAGTGATCGGCGTGGTTTAGCTATATCTGTAGGGTTTTTTTTTAAAGTTTTTTTTAATTCAGATTTGTTTTTTCTTCTTTTTTGGGGTTATTTTTCTTTCATATATTGTTATTAATTATATCTTTTTTTAGAGATAGTTCACACCCTAAACTGATCAAAATTTTTTTTTTATGATATATTTTTATTCTGTAATATTGTTTAATATCTCTGTATTAATTCATTACTTACTATGTATTTTTTTTATATCTCTTTGAACTGTATGTGTTTATAAATTATAATAATAATAAAAAGATTGAAAAAGAAAGAAAAAGAAAGAGAAAGGGAAGAAAGGATTAAAAGAATAGAAAATTGTTTTTCAGGAAATAGATTCTTATCCTTTGAACGAATGAAAGATAAGTACAATATAACTCAAGATACAGCGCTGGCATATTACCAATTGAGATCCTACTTGAAGGATAAATTAGGAAGCAGTTTGAGTTTGCCAGAGGGAAGTAACCTTGAATATGTGATTACAGATACAATGATAATCAAAAGATTTATAACAAATATGTATATTAAACTGCAAGAAAAGGAGAATGAGGAAACAAATGGTAAAACTAAATAAAAATGGGAACAAGATTTAAATATAAAGATAAAAAAGGAAACATGGGAGAAGTTATGCTCCGGAACGATGAGAAATACAATAAATACGAGGTTACGTATGATACAATATAACTGGATACACAGGCTATACATTACACCTCAAAAGTTAAATAAATGGGACCCAACAGTATCTGATAGATGTTTTCGATGTTTTTATATATATATTTTAAAAAAAAAATGGGAACAACAATTCATGCAATCTGGACATGTGAGAAAGTAAAAAAAAAAATTTGGGAAGATCTAAATCAGATATTAAATAAAATAACAGAAAACAATATACCAAAGAATCCAGAGATCTTCCTCCTAAGTAACATAAAAAACAAAGAATTTGGAATTGATTTGGAGGATGCACAAAAAAGATTTGTTAAGGTAGCTCTAGCCGTAGCAAAAAAAATGTATTATGCCAACCTGGAAATTGGAAGATAATTTGAAAATACAACAATGGTATATAGAAATGACCTCGACGTTAGGGGTGTGAGCGCTCCAATGGATGTTGAGGATGGAGCGGAGACAACGCTGGTGGAAGCGTTCTAGGAGCCGTAGGTGGTGCCGGTAGAGGACCCATGATTCGGAGCCGAACAGGAGTGTGGGTATGACAACGGCTCTGTATACGCTTATCTTTGTGAGGTTTTTCAGTTGGTTGTTTTTCCAGACTCTTTTGTGTAGTCTTCCAAAGGCGCTATTTGCCTTGGCGAGTCTGTTGTCTATCTCATTGTCGATCCTTGCATCTGATGAAATGGTGCAGCCGAGATAGGTAAACTGGTTGACCGTTTTGAGTTTTGTGTGCCCGATGGAGATGTGGGGGGGCTGGTAGTCATGGTGGGGAGCTGGCTGATGGAGGACCTCAGTTTTCTTCAGGCTGACTTCCAGGCCAAACATTTTGGCAGTTTCCGCAAAGCAGGACGTCAAGCGCTGAAGAGCTGGCTCTGAATGGGCAACTAAAGCGGCATCATCTGCAAAGAGTAGTTCACGGACAAGTTTCTCTTGTGTCTTGGTGTGAGCTTGCAGGCGCCTCAGATTGAAGAGACTGCCATCCGTGCGGTACCGGATGTAAACAGCGTCTTCATTGTTGGGGTCTTTCATGGCTTGGTTCAGCATCATGCTGAAGAAGATTGAAAAGAGGGTTGGTGCGAGAACACAGCCTTGCTTCACGCCATTGTTAATGGAGAAGGGTTCAGAGAGCTCATTGCTGTATCTGACCCGACCTTGTTGGTTTTCGTGCAGTTGGATAATCATGTTGAGGAACTTTGGGGGACATCCCCTAACGTCGAGGTACTCGAGATGGCAGAGGTCGACAGCATCGAGTCCACGCTGCTGAAGATCCAGCTGCGCTGGATGGGTCACGTCTCCAGAATGGAGGACCATCGCCTTCCCAAGATCGTATTATATGGCGAGCTCTCCACTGGCCACCGTGACAGAGGTGCACCAAAGAAAAGGTACAAGGACTGCCTAAAGAAATCTCTTGGTGCCTGCCACATTGACCACCGCCAGTGGGCTGATAACGCCTCAAACCGTGCATCTTGGCGCCTCACAGTTTGGCGGGCAGCAGCCTCCTTTGAAGAAGACCGCAGAGCCCACCTCACTGACAAAAGGCAAAGGAGGAAAAACCCAACACCCAACCCCAACCAACCAATTTTCCCTTGCAACCGCTGCAATCGTGTCTGCCTGTCCCGCATCGGACTGGTCAGCCACAAACGAGCCTGCAGCTGACGTGGACTTTTTACCCCCTCCATAAATCTTCGTCCGCGAAGCCAAGCCAAAGAAAGAAAAAATATAGAAATGAATAAATGTATTCCATTAGAAAAAATAACATATAGTTTAAGAAATAATATTGAAATATTCGAACAAATTTGGGAGCCTTACATTAAATACAATAGCGAAAACCTACCGGGGACAGTCATTACCTAAGTTAACGGAAGGAAAAGGAAATGAAAAGAATGGACTCAGTAGAATTTCTGGTGTATTTTTATTGAATGACAACATTGTCTGACTGGTTTAATGTATCCTAGAATGTATACCTTAAATGGATGGGAGGGGGGAGGTAGGGAGGGTGGGATGGGAGGAAGGGGGGGGGAGAAAATGGCACTATATAACTATATATGTGTGAAAAGGAAAAAGTGTGTACCATGGTTAATGTGATTTATGGTGTGAAAAATAAAAAATTTTAAAAAAAATGTACAGAAGAACCTTGCTGGCCCAGATCCAGGTATAGGAATGGAGGGAAGGGAGAGGTGGCTCCGCCTTTACGGAACGATGGGCTTTAATGTACAGAAGAACCTTGCTGGCTCAGATCCAGGTATAGGAATGGAGGGAGGGGAGAGGTGGCTCTGCCTTTACGGAACGCAAGGCTTTAATGTATGGAAGAACCTTGCTGGCCCGGATCCAGGTATAGGAATGGAGGGAGGGGAGAGGTGGCTCGCCTTTACGGAACGATAGGCTTTAATGTACAGAAGAACCTTGCTGGCCCGGATCCAGGTATAGGAATGGAGGGAGGGGAGAGGTGGCTCCGCCTTTACGGAACGCAAGGCTTTAATGTACGGAAGAACCTTGCTGGCCCGGATCCAGGTATAGGAACGGAGGGAGGGGAAAGGTGGTTCCACCTTTACGGAACGATGGGCTTTAATGGACAGAAGAACCTTGCTGGCCCGGATCCAGGTATAGGAATGGAGGGAGGGGAGAGGTGGCTCCGCCTTTATGGCTCAAGACCATGGGGGAGGAGTCCTACAGTACGAGTCATCAGTGGGTGGGCCAGCTCCATATATACAGTAACCAGCAATAACTATATACAGAGCACCCCAAGCTTCAACCATCCTCAGTTAAAAATTCACGATGAGATAGTTTTGCATTGGAACCATTTTTGTATATGGCAACTGATTCAGGTTGAATATTCTGTCACTGCAGCTCCATTTTCTGCAGGGATAGGTGTCATTGCCCATTTAAAATTCAATGGCAGTACATTATGTCGGTTATTTATGCCACGGTGTGGTTTGCAGCTGCATTAAGCCCACAATGGACGGGACCCAATGGCTCAGGGCCGTTCTCGGGGACCTGGGCGCCGCTTTGATGACGTCAGCGAGGCGCTGATGACGAACTTCTCCGTCGACAATGCGGCCGCGGACCAATCGGAAGGCGCGACGCCTCGTCGGCGGCGGACAGAGGGGAAGATGTCGGCGCCCATCCTGAAAGTGGCGACCCCGAAATGGGAGAAAGTGGCGAGGAGCAGCGTGTGCCTGCTCGGGGTGCTGCTCTCGGTCTACGCCTACCACGTGGAGAGCGCCCGGGCCGCCGACCCCGGCTACGTGGCCGCGTGCGACCTCAGCGAGCGGATGAGCTGCACCAAGGTGTTCGGCTCGAGGTGAGTGGGCAGCGGCGGAGGGGGTGGGGAGGGAGGGATGGGGAGAGTGGCCGGCGGCGGAGGCGAGAGGGCCTGCCTGCCTCGCTCCATTCACTGACCAGATGCTGAGGGCAGAGTCCGGGCTTTGACAGGTGGGGGCACGGGAGGGTGGTCCTTCCCTAGAAGGGGGAGAGGGGCTGAACGGCTCACGCTGTGGTGGTGTCAGTGTGCCGAGTGAGCATCTGTTTGGGACTGGAGCAGGTGAGGATCCCCTCTTTGAATGGCTCAGGCCCGCTCGGTTGCTTGTACCTTTTTTTGGTTTGGACCTGCTGAATCTCTCCAGCACCTTTTTTGTCCTATTAAACTACGATCACCGCGTCTGCAGACTTTCTTGTGGAACAGGTTAATATCTTTTTTCTAAGGATGTGTGTTAAGCCCAGAATATTTTGAGTCTCATTACGAAGATGTGATAGTTAACGATCTGCTGTTGATCGTGTAAACAGTTTTAGCTGTTGAATGAATACAAAGTCTGTTCTCTCCAGTATTATGTCTTAACTTTTAGGGGCATCTATGGTTCACGGATTTCTAAATTACCAATAGTTGTTGAAGCATACCTTTTGTATTGGAGGAGAATCACGGGGCGTTGCTTGGTTCAACTGTGATGCACCCATGTGTTGAAAATTTCGTGGACCTGCTTTGGAAGGACTGGACTAATGTGGAAGGCTCATGTTGTGCATTGATAGCTTTTTTTTTCCCATTGAACCATTTTGTACCCTATCTGTTGACAGTCAACCACGTGTAGCAGAAATGTTTTGGTGTAACCTAAATGAAGATCGTAATTTTGCTGAGGGAAATGTACTTGTCAGGCATATAGTGCACAGAGCAAGGATGGCTATGATTTAAAAAATAAAATCAACTTTGAATTGAACGAACCTTCACAGTTAGGGCACTTTCCAAAACCAGTTGAACTCCGCATGTGAAATTCAGAGTAGCCGCCATGTGCTGTTCTAAACTTTATTGATATAATTAAGAGGGTCCGTTGGCGTCAAAACTAACTCCTTGTTTGACCGATGTGTGGGACAAGATTACAATGAGTTTTGGGTTTATTTAAAAAAAATGTATTCTTATAATTTTCAGCCAAGATGAAGCAAGAAAGGAAGGCCCCATTCAAACATTGGCAATATAAAAGTTTGCTTGATTGGACCATGTGGCATATTCTTTCTACCTACCATTGTGGCATGGGTAAGATGGCATAAATTGATGAACTGTTAAAATTACAGCAATGAAGTAGGGACTTCAATAATAAACCCATATTGACCAGTTGATGGGTGGGTATCACTGGGGAAAGGGAGAGGATTTCAGCCTGACACTTTTCCTCCTTTTTAAATGGAGTATTTTGCCAACATGATTCTTTGGGTAATTGCAATTTGGTGAGTCTTTTGCAAAAAAAAGGGAGAAATTGCACACACATCTTCAAAGTCTCTTTCATCACCATTTAGTCCCATAAATTAACTGCATTTTTACAAAAGAATGACAAATCAGTATTTGTATGTTTTGGTTTTAAAACTATTTGGAGACTATTAGTGCTGCTAAGAGAAAGTCAGGATGAAATTCCACCGGAGAAGTTTGGTTCAGTCAGTTCAAAACGTAACAAATTGGAAATGATCCCAATAGCTCTTTTTTTTTGGCCAGCTTAAACACATTGTTCTGTAATTATATATATGCATGCTATACTGATAATAATTTTGTCATATATGTTGAACAATATACAGTACATATGCACTGAAATTCTTAATTGATGTTCTTTACTGTTGGTCAAAATGCATGCCCTGTTTACCTCCTTCAAAACAATTTAATTAAGAATATTTTTTTAAAAATTAGTTTACCACAAAGCTCTCTAATTTCGAAGTACTTGTAATTTTGTGCCATCTTTTCCATACTATTAGAAACATGACAGGTTGCACTCCAGTCAATTGATAATGATCGTGCGATCTTTAGCTGTTGTGTGGGAGAAGGCAAAATGCAAATTTTGTTGTAGTCGGCATACTGAACTCCAGCTTATTAATATCAAGTTAATTGCACAGACTTATCAAAGCAGGATCTTGCCCTACTATGTAGTTGCTAGGTTTTACTACTATCATCTGCCGCCTTGCTATTCTGTGTAAATATGTGATCGTTATCAAGCAAAATGATGCATTTTAATTTGAAGAGTACAAGGGTGTTGAACTTTTCACTGGCTTTATTCATTGACTTTTGATTTATAAGATGACATTGATACTATAAGATTTATAAGATAAACATTGATACTAATGGTGCTTGTTTTGCCAATGGTGTACATGATTGTGTGTGAAGTTGTAAATTGTGCGGTTGAAAGTGTCAGACTTCATCTCTCAGAATGTAGCAGAGACTATTAATTTGCATGAGTTTGAAGATGCCATTTGATTTCTTTTGGGGGTTGGGAGTAAGTTGATTAGAAATGTGTTAAATACTTTGGGAATTTATTTTAGAATGGCAGGAGTAAATAAATGTAGTTTATTTAAATGATAATACTGACACAGGAGCTCTTCCTCCAAACTGTGAATGTAAATTGTTGATTCAGAATGTCTTTTGAAGTGATTAATTCTGTGTGATTAGTCCAACTGTTGCCTCAAGTAATTTACCCATATTATCTTTGTGTTCTTCTTCAATGTACCAATGAAATGAAAAGACTCTTTGCACTACACCAACTCACCTCACAATCTTCCTTGCCAACCAGGCTTCACTTGATGCTTCTGCATTATTGCATTGACCCTTCACTGATGTTCCTCTACAACTCTTTTTAAAGAGATGTTTTTGAGATGAGATTGGAATTTTGTATGCTTGCATTCTTGACTTCGAGTTTTTAAATTTAAATTAAAAAAAAATTCCACTAGTCCGTGCTGTCTAATTTGCACCCAATTAACCTACGCCGCCGATACATTTCAAATGGTGGGAGGAAACCAGAGCCCCCAGGGAAAGCCCACACAGATACAGGGAGAACATACAAACTCCTTACAGTGCAAGAATCGATCCCTAGCACTGAAGTGTTGCGCTAACTGCTACGGCAACCCATGGTTTTCCTATGTCTTGAATTGATGTGGGATTCCTTTGATTTAATGAGGAAATTTAAAATCTTAAAAATAACTTGCAAGTAATTTTTATGGAGGAAGTGGTGGAGGAGTTACCTTCAAATAGAATTGAGTTCAAAATAGGAGGGAGTAAAAAAGCTGGTGTGCAGATTGGATGCAATAGGGTGGGAGGGGATTTGGATGGACTATGAATATCTAGATCGTTTCTTCATTTATATTTTAATTGCCCTCATTGGAAAACTAACAAGCGGACAAGATTTCATTTCTGAATGAAATATAGGGATGTAGAACAACCTCTGCCATAAATGCTTTACACAACCTGAAATAGTTGAACCGTTGTTAGGAATGATGGTAAAACTACTTCCTGGCTTCTCTATTTCCAATCCTGAAATCACATTGGTGGTATCATGTTTAAAGAAGTACTATTAAGGTGATGATTATAGTTTAAAAACCAAATCCATATTTATTTATTTATTTATTCGAAAAAGCAACCTTAATGATGAGCACATCGTTATGCTTCTGCTGAGCACTGGATCACCTCGGGACTCTGCTCAAACTGCAAGTTTGCAGGTGACACGACAGAAGTTGGCCTCATCAGCAACAACGATGAGTCGAAATACAGAGAGGTGGAAAAGCTCATGAAATGATGTGAGATTTGAATTTCAACATGGACAAGATAAAGGAGATAATTGTGGACTTCAAGAGAACCACCCTCCACTACACATTCTGCTTAAGAAGTGACTTGGAGGTCTACCAGATTCTAAGAGGCATAGATGAGGTGGACAGCCAGTGCCTGTTTCCCAGGGCAGGATTAGCAAACACCAGAGGATATCTGCACAAAATGCAAGGAGGAAAGTTTAAGGGTCTAAGTATTTTTTACACAGGTTTGTGGTTGCATGGAATGCCTTTCCAGGGGTGGTGGTGGAGGCTGAAACCTTAGGGGAATACTCTTAGACAGGTATATACATGAAAGAAAAATAGAGGGCGATGAGATAGGAAAGGTTTTGTTTTTGGTAGAAGTATATAGGTCAACGTAACATCAAGGGGCCAAATGGCCTCTACTATGCTGAAATGTTCTATCCTGGACACATAACATCTCGTTTGCTATGAAGGCATAACGGTGTCTACACTTCTTTGGAAGGCTGAGGCAGGAAAGGATACTGGTAACCATTCTGTCAACTTTCTCCAGGTACTTAATTGATCAAGATTTCTGACTATTGACTCTCCTTGTGTTTGCCCACTGAGTAGTGAAAATGTTACCAGAGGGCCACTGCTACTGTATTCACTAAGTTAGTACCAAAAATGTCTGTCCAAAATCGTCCAAATTCACTGGAAGGGTAAGCGAACGGATGTCGGTGTTGAGGCCTGACTCCCAAGGGACTGCCTAAAGAAGGTTCAATTGCAAGTATTTTTTGTAATTTCAGTAAAATGGCATTGAAGACAACTCATTGAGCAGTTGCAAGTTGATAAGGCTGGGTTAATGGAAGTAGGAACATAATGCTAGATGAAAGCGCTGATTCTATTTCCATCATCCCACCAGACAGCTTTTTGCTTAAAAAGTCCCATGACTTCAATGTCCTTTTTACAACCCTTTAAAATGTTACCCACAATTTTTAAATCTTTGGGTAGTCTGCTATTATAAACAGTTTGAATTTACTTTGATCTAATCCAGTCATAATTGCACCTCTGTCAGTCCTCTTTGAACAATTGCAACTTCATTTTAACCCTTTAAATGCAACCACTGAAGCTATTCAAGTAAATATTTCTGTACCTTCCACAAGACCTTTTTATCCTCCATAAAATGTGAACCTAACCAGAGTTTAATGCAGGTTCCACATTTCAGTTTATGAATCCCAGGAACCCACAATGCTTAATAAATACTGTCTCAAACTGTCACCCATACTCCTTTTAGAATTGTACCCTTTGACCTATATTGCCTCTATTTTGACTTTTTGCCAAAGTGCATCACTTCACATTTCTTAATGTTGAACTTCATTTTTTTTAATCTGTCTGTTCATTCAGCCTATTTGTTTCTTACCGCTTTAATCCCCCTCACCTTTTATTACATTTCCAAACATTGTGCCATGAAAATTAGTTCATTCGTATATCAAAAAAAGCAATGGACTCAATAATGGTCCTTGGGGAACATCTCTGCCCAATCTGAGGTGCAACTTTTACCACCTCCATTAATGTTCTGCCTTTAAGCCAATGTCCTTCCACGCTGCTGGTGACCCCTAATTTCCTTTGTGACATCATCCATTTCGTAAAATTCCCTGGTCGATCAGCGAATAAGCACCTTATTCAGATCCAGGACCCAAGTTTCTATTACTTTGCTCTTTATTAAAGAGTTCCATCATGTTATAGCTACTTTTCACAAAAAGGACATTCATAATAAGATTGCCTCCTTATGATTCAATGCCTAGTCTCGAAGCGTTTGTTTTCTGCTTGGTTCCTCAGCACATTGCTCTAAAATTCCATCATGTTGAATACTCCAGGAATTTGTCCTTCACACTCTTGTTGTTAATTTGGTTTGATTAAACTTTTATGAGATCACCTAGGATTACAATTGTACCTTTATTGCATGCATCTCTAATTTTTTTTGCCTCCTATTTTGTTTTAAACCTTCACAAACAGCCCAAGGAAACAAACTGCCACTATCTCCCTGAGTACATGGGTCTTGTCACTGATCAGGTGGAACTATCTTCAATGGTACTGGTCCAAATGTCCCAGGAATCCCTGAATCCCTCTCCCAAATAACCTCCCAGCCACACATTTATCCAGTAGTTCTTCCACTTTGTTCTTGCTACCAAATGGTACTTGGTTTATTTCTAACATAATCTTTTAAGTTGACCTTTTTAAATTTCGCCCCCCCCCCCCCCAACATAAATCGCAGGACTTTGTGCCTTTCCTTGTTTGTACAGATGAGAACCACAACCAACTGGCTGTTCATCTGCTCTATCTTGGATGTCCTGTCACTACTCCAAGATCTTATTGCTTCTCACCCTGGAGGCAACTTGCTATTGTTACAACCGCAGAAACCTTCATCAGCTTCCCTCACAATTAATCGCTTATCCTACACCCTTCCCATTCTTTTTTCTTTCCTCCCCTCCTGCACAGAAATTTTGTCTTTCTACCTCTGTTTCCGCTTTATTCTTTTTTAACCAGTTATAAACATGCTGGAGAAGCTCAGCAAGTTGAGCAGCATCCAGAGGAAGTAAAGCTTGACCCTTGGTCCTTTGTCAAGGTATAAGCAAAAGCAGGCAGGGGCCTGAATGAAAAGGAGGGAGAAAAGAAAATTTGGAAAGGTTAATGCAAGAGGGAGGGTAGAAGAGTCAAAAGCTGAAAAGTGATGGGGGAGAGAGTAGCTCTCTGGAAGGAAGCCGGGGTGGGGGGGAAGCTGACAGAGGGATAGAGAAAGAGAGTTGGGGGGAGGGGTTTAATGGAAATTGCAGGTCATTATTCATGTCGTCTGGAGTGTCCCCAGACTGAATAGGTGTTCCTCCATTTTATAGGTAGTCTTGGTTTGGCAGTGCATGAAACCATGGATAGATGGGTCAGTGTAGAAATAGTGTGTGGAATCAAAATGGTTGGTCACTGGGAGGTCCTCGCCATTGCAGCGGATAGTGAAGGTGCAAAACACAATGATCTCCCGGTTTGCGTCCAAACCATATCGAGAGCTCCGGATGCAGTAAATTACACCTTCAGATTCATGTGAAGGCTTTCTTCACTTGAAAGGACTGCTTAGGACCCCAAATGGTGGTGAGGGAGGTGATGTTGGCGCAAGTGCAGCATTTCTTTCAGTCTCAGGAGTAGATATGGTGATTAATGGGAAGGGATAAATAAGTGAATGAGGGGGTCCCTGAGGGAGCAGTACCTGCGGAAATGAAGAGGAGAAGATGTGTCTGGTAGTGGGATAACATTGTAGGTGGCTGAAATTGTGGATACAGATGCTGGAGGGGTAATAGGCAAGGACGAGGAGAATCCTGATCTATTGCATCTCGGGGTGGTGGGAGCCAAGGCAGATAAGTAGATGAGGGCTGAGTTGATGGCAGTAGATGGGAAGCTATATTTCTTTTACGGAAGAGGACATCTCTGATGTTCTGAAATGGAAGATGTCATCCTGGGAGTAGTCTGAGGTAGAGGAATTTAGAGAAAGCATAGAATCTGTACAGGAGTTGGGGTGCGAGGAGCTATAGTGAAGGTAACTGTGGGAGTCCCTGTCTCTATGGGGACATGACTTCCCCAGATTTATTTAAAAATGCAAAGGTAATGTAACAAGCATCCTGAAAGCAATTTTAACCTTGCTTGGTTCAATATCTTGTTGAAATTTGGATAAATATATGGACACAAATTTAAATTTTATTTACAGCATGGTAGAAGCCAATTAAATCTGTGCTGTTAAAACTTCTTGTATCAAGTTATATGCACTCTCTAATTCTTCCTTATTTTTCTGAGCTATTCAGTTAACCACTTGAGCAAGCTTTCAGTCCCTTAACTCTATTGTTCAGTGAGATCATAACTTTGCTCATTCCCTGCCTTTCATATCATAGGGTTTCTTAGATTGCCCAGCAAAATTTTATTCATCTTGGATTTAAAATTATTGAGTTTGTAGTATTTTGTGGGGAGATGGTCTCCCTTTTTCTGGCAGTCTGTTTGGTTTTTTTTTGAATGACCAGACTGATTTTAAACTCCAATTTCTGTACTTTCTAAATGATCACCATCAGTTTTTCTTTCAGTCCTTCTGATTCCTTTCAAAATTCTGAGAATCCAATCCTCTCTATGTCTTCCATGGAGCACAGTTCTATTTGTACAATCTTTTAATTTCATTCTTGAAGTCGTCGTAAGATTATTATGAATATATACAATACTCCATCAAAGGCCACTATATGCCATTTACTCAGTGTGCAAAAGATTGATCAGTTGAGGTGTAGCCTAATATGGGCTTTGAGAATTTTTTTAAAAACTTTGTATTTTGGTCTTGTGTATAATTTGATCTACATGTCCCTTTGGACATCGACTGTTTCTAATTTTACCATTTTAAAAAAATAAATAAATAAATGGAAATATTTGGATCTATTTTTATGGGTCTTCATGGATGTCATCAACCTTCCATTCACCGGTATTATGATGTAAGATATAGGAGCAGAAGTAGGCCGTTTGCTTTGTTGAGTCTGCTCCGCTATTCCATCGTGAGCTGATCTATTCTCCCACTCAGGCCCTCTCCCTTGCCTTCTCCCCTTAATCTTTGATCAGTATCTGAATAATCAGGGTTCAATCTCTGCCTTAAATATCCGTGGTAGCAAACGATCTAGAAGTTCACCAGTCTCTAGCTGAAGAAATTCCTGTGCTTTAAAGGGGGGTCCTCCAATCCTGAAGTTGTGCCCTCTTATCAAAATCTTTGTTATCTGCTATATTTTTGTGTCATTTACCTATTGAAGAATTGAGGGGCTGGCATTGATAATTGTATCACTTCTTTCTAATTCAACTTCATAACATTATTCCTCCTGTATTAGTGCCTTGACATTTTAATCAATAATGGATTAAATTGCTTAACCAGCTGTTAATTAAAGTAAAATTTGTGAAACCGGCTATCCAGAAATATTTCTTAGTCGACTACTTTAGCTATTTAAATAAGATTCCGTTAAGTTTGATAGAAGTAATTTGTCTTTAACAAGTCCACATTAGCTTTCCAACCTTCAAGTGCACAAATATTGTCAATATTTTATTTCTAAAAACTTTCCCTAACAGGTCAATATTTTCCTGGCTTCTCTCTCCTAGTAAATGATGATGTTGCTTTTGACTTTTCCTAAGGGAATATTTTCTGAATCGGAACTTTGAGGAATACTGGCTTTTTAAAAATATATATATATTTTTTATATATTTAAAGCCAAAATTGCAATCAACAAAAACAAAGGGGAAAAAAAACAACTTGAATATAAAGTAAAAATAATAATCTATGATACACGATGGCTATAATCCTCCATCCCACCCACCCATGAAAAGTTAATAAAGGAAGAAAGTTTTTTGATTTTTTTTCCCTAAGGGAGTATTTTCTGAAGCAGAACTGAAATAATGGCTTGAGTCACTTTCTTCATCCACCCTTGTTATGAAAGGATGGGAACCATAATATTCCTATAATTTTAGCTATTAAAGCTGTTTTTCTTCCGCATAACTGACAATGTGAAGTAGTCAGAATTGTACAGCATGGCTCTTCAACCCAACTTGCTCTCACTGATCAAAATGTCCCAGCTTTCTTCATTTGGCTTGTATTCCTCCAAACCTATCCTATTACACCTGCCTCAACCACCACCACCTCTGTCAGCCTGTTCCATACAGTCACTCTCCTCAATGTAATTAAAGAAAAGTTACCCCTCAGGTTTGTATTAAATCTCCCCACCCCTCCTTTCCCCCCCCCAAAAAAAATCACCTTAAACCTACATCCTCTGGTTACCAATTGTCCTAATCTGAGCAAAAGACTCTGTGTTACCTGATGTACTCCTTATAGTTTCCTAGCACCGTGACAAAAACTAAAGAGGGTGCTCAAAAGGAAGCCTTGTGGAGATCTCAAACAACTATAATATGACCTCCCAACTCTATGCTCAATACTCGGAAGGCCAAAGTGCCAAAAACCTACGCGATCTACCTAGAACTCCACTTTCAGGGTGCTGTGTGCCTAGACTCTGAGATCCCTCTGTGCTACAATTCTCCCCAAATCACTGTGTAGGTCCAACCCATTCTTAGACTTCCCAAATGCCTCTCACATTTCTCAGTATTAAATTTCATCAACCATTCCTCTTCCCACCTGGCCCAATGATCAAGATACTACTGCAATTTTTTTGCAATCATCTTCACTATCTACAATAGCAGACACTTTACTGTAACATGCAAACTTTCTAATCAAGCATGTTTAATTATTTATTTGCCTGAATTTTAAAATAGTTTGTTGAGCACGATGGGAACATTGATGCAGAGGAGGGCGTTTGACTCCTGGGGTAATGGGACTTGCTAACGGGAGCGTGGGACCTGTTTGAATTAAATGGGTGGCATGTTAGTGGGATTGAAAGCAACATTGTGTAGATATTTGCAGATGAGTGATAACCTAATCGGAGGGGATGAAAGCAAATACAGCAATCAAAAGCTGAAAATTGGCAAGTCTGGAAAGCTGCAGGAACAAAGGCAAAATGGAATTTAGCAATCCTTTAAAAAAAAGAAATGTACGAAATTCCAAAGAATCTAATAAGGTGGAAGATGATTAATTAGTCATTTTATCTGAATGATATGCTGGAAAAATTCATATGTTAGAACAATGGTTGAAGTATTTTTAAATGTTCTACTGGATTGTAGACTTAGAGGGAGTCGGAAGAACCAGTCAAAGGAAAATTTTGAGGTATAATACGATGACAGTTGACTCTATGCTCGTATTAACGATATAAAATCAGTGTGAAAGGTGTAGTTGCATAGAATTTAAAGTCCAATGAGCAAAACCATTTTAGCCTGTGATTTCAAAATCTAAGGAGAGAATACATAGCTAAAAAGTCAAAAGACATTGCAAATTTGAAATGTAAATAGAAAATGCTTAAAGTATTCAGCAAGTAGTTACAGATGGATTTTTATTTTTCCTTGGGCTTCACTATCAAGTGAGCCTGGATTTGTGTACTGGTCAGGCTAGATTGGAACAGCAAGTTCAGCTAGCTAAAGAAACCTCCCAAACAGGATGAGATTTTCATGGTAATCTGACCTACTTTATATGTGAGAATCGGTTAAGGAGTCTCTCTGTATGTCTAACCTTTATTAAGGTGCTTCTTAAAACTGAACATCGTAACCAAGTTCTTAGCCACCTGTCCATTGGCTTTGAGATTTTTTTTAATTGAAAACTTTTATAAAGTACCTTTTTTAAAAAAAAAAAAATGTTTTTAAAAGTGCTTTATTTCTTGGGCAAAAGTATGGAGACAGCATTTTCCAACTGGAAAGTTGTACAAAATTTATAGACAGATTTGATCAGTTATTCTCAACCTTTAGCTTAAGCTCCCTTCACTGTGAAGCAGTCAAGTTTTGGTTTCTTCAGTACTTCTTTCCGACTGACTACATAAAACGCATCTTACTTGAGGTGATAAGAAAACAAAGCTTTTATTAAATGTGCTTTGGCCCCCCCCCAAGGGCGCGATGAAATGGTTGGATTAGATTAAGGAAGACCCTTCGAAGGTGAGTGAAGTAGGTGAGATGTAATTAGCATCTGGCAGAATTTTTTTATAAAAGGTTTTGCAAAAGTACAGAATAAATCTATTGCTTAAAAAATTTTTTTAATTGTTCTAAAATATAAACAATTGGAAAAAGGCCAGTGAAAATAAAGAAGTTTATGTCAAAATGATGCAATAATAGTCCATCGTGCAACTGCTAAGTTATCAATGCTTCAGCAACTACAGGCTCAATGCAATCAAATGTTCACTGTCTGGCTATTAGCTTTGCAAATAGATCATTTGTAGCTCAATGTTGAAATGAGTCAAATGTCAATAAGATGTTTCATCACTGCACCAGAGACAAATTATATTCACCGTGGATTTGTTTTCCCACTTTTGTACTCGACATGATTTGAGAAATGGTAAATTATGTCATTCAGGCTCTCTTGCACTTAATTATGATGAGGGGTTTTTTTGTGGTTCAGAATTTTAAAATTAAACCATTCTTATTCCACAGTTTGAATTTTTTTTTCTTGTTCTTTCTGAACCTGAAGTTGAATTCTCTTACTTTTGGCACCTAGGTTTTTATTCATAATTTTGCCAACTTTTCTTCAACCTTCTGACTAAGAGATGTGCAGTTGCTTGCCATGTTCAGGCAGTTGCTTGCCTCTCGCACAAATCCCAGCTCGGTTTCCTTGCGGTGGACGTTATGGTTTCCATTTGATAACTTTGCTACGTTGAAAACCTATAAGGGCAAGTTTTACAAATGTTGAATGCTGTGAGTTAAAGCTGCTTCAGAAAATACAATCCATTGAAAAAGTAGCCTTTACTGTGGGGAAAGGCAAGCCAAGTGATTAATTGTGGGGGGAGGAGGGGGGAGATCTCTGAAATGCTGGAGGAACTCAGCCAGTCTTGCTTCCTCCATAGGAGGTAAAGATGTATAACCAATGTTTTGTGCCTGGGCCCATTTACAAGGCACGATTTTTTTTAAAAAACAGGCAAGTGCCTGAATTACTTGGCTGGGAAGAAGGAAAGAAAGGATGGGGGAGGAGCACAGACCAACAGACAAAAGGTGATAACTGGACACGGGTAGGACAACAAGTGAAAAGGTGAGAAATGATCAGGGAAGGGTTGGCTCCGTGAATGCAGAAGTGGAGGGAAAAGGAAAAAGAGACAAGGAGGCAGGTCTTGTGCACTGCCAGATTGAGTTCGCCCACAGATTGGAGGAACACCTCTTATTCCAACTGGGCAGCCTCTGACCAAATGGCATTGTCGTTGACTTCTCTGGTCTCCATTTGCCCCCACTCCATCTCTCCCTATTTCTCCTTTTCCCTAATGATAAAACTAGCTTTAAGTAACTATTAATAATCTTGTTAGTTTTGTTAGAATTTTGTTAAAGGTATGGCCAGCATGGATTTGTAACTGTGGAAGATGGTGCCCAACTTCATTTGAGTATTTTGGGAAGATAACAAGGTTGAAAGTAGTATGCTTGATGCAGTTTATATGATGTTAGCAAGGCTTTGATAAGATCCTCATGGCAGATTGGTCAGATAAATGAAAATCTGGATTCAAAGTTGACTTTGTGATGAGATGGAAATGTCGTAGTCAATCAGTTTTGTTTGTGCTATTACTGTTTATAAGGCAAACAGGACTCTGTTTGCTTAAAAATACCAATTTTTTTTTTTAAAAACCACCAACCTGAGTTTTTGAAGGATAATTAAGCCAGAAATATTAGCTAAGTCGGCGGGAGAATGCCCTTCTCATTCACTGTGCCATTATTTTCTTGAATAGACCAAAGATTGATTAAACATTGTTAGCATGAAGTACATCATGGGACAAAATGGCATTCTTTGAAGTGCCATCCTAAATTGAGAGACTGGTATGGAGCCGGTGCAGATCAGAAATATCCTGATCCAGCTTATTCATATATGCAGGCTTTTGTAATCTATTTCTGCTCCATTTTTAAATCTCACAGCCTCTAGCGTAAATGTGATCAATGGTCCTTTGTCTACTGAGATTCCCTGAAGAGACCTTAGTCATTTTACCTACAGGCCATTCTTCGTGTAAACTTAATTAGACCTCAATGCAAAAACTATTTTGAAGCTAATCTGCAGAGAATGAATATTGATTCAGTTGATCGGTGTGTTATAACTTCTCGGCAATATCTTAAGATGGCATTTTTATTATTTCCTTGTACTTTAGTTTCCAAAAAAAATAAGCAGATCTTCAAGTTGTACAGCAAAGAAACAGCTTACCATGTTCAAGCTCACTATATTAGTCCTATTTGTCAGCACTTGGGCTGTAATCTTTTCTTCCTTGGCACTTAACCTACTTAGTTTTGAGTAAAATAATGTGTTTTATGTATTGAAGAGGACACAAACAAGGCTTACAAGAGCTCTTCCCCCTGTTCCAGCACTAACCTATAAAGTTTTCATGTGAGTTTATTAATAGTGTTGCTATCTGTATCTAGGGCATTGACTTCAGAGGGCAGATTGGGTAGAAGGGTATAGAACAGAAGTGAAGTCCTCCCAATTGTCACAATTGTGAGGCTTTTTTGAAATGTACTTTTCATTGGGTGCTGACTGTATTTTGGTTTGTTATAAATTCAACTTTGTACTCTCACTGGTTTTGTGCCTTTTAGAAATTTGGACTATAAATCACATTATGTCATTGAGGAACCATAACGTGCAAATTATCCTTGAGTTGGAAATTGGAGTCGGAGCTGCTGTAACGGCAGCGCTGCCACTGATGTGGTCCCAGGAGAGCGGAGACACTGCACTGCTCTAAACGCTTCAACTGCCTGGTTCAAATGGCTGGGAGCTCCATAAAGGCTTTGAACTGCCTATTGAAGTAAAATCCTGCAACCGCAGAGGTCTGTGCCCAAGATGGTGGCACCTGTGCCTGGCACCACAAGGGGTTGCAGACTCCAGGCAACAACAGACAGGTGCATGGCTCGAGAAACAGGGCAAACACCCCCTGCCTCCCCTGTTGAGGAGATGCAGAGATAACCTTGAAAGGAAGGCGACCATGGTGGCAGATCGCAAGGGGCTCAGTGGCGAAGGGACTGATGCGGGCCGAAGAGTGACATGGTCAGGGGGCCTGCACGTGCTGCAGGCTTCTGGAGACTAACTCATGGGAACCAGGTCTTGGATCCAGTATTCAAGAGGAAGCCAAGGGCAAGATGGTCTCTGAGGGCCTTGAGCACTTGAGGCTTCCTGATCATGTCAGAAGTTTGGAACTGGAGCTCAGATTGCTGAGCTTGTACAGCTACTGAGGCTGAGGGAGCTGGAGGCAAATCCAGATACTGCGACTCTGAAGAGATTTTTTTGATTCTTTTTCTTTTACTACAAGGATCGCTTGGTGACACTGGCTACTCTTTCTCTTCCTTGTGGCAGGCAGAAGGCAATTTGTGCAATGTTACATGTCCTGTACTGTTACATGATGATAAAGGAATCTTAAATATTGTCCTGCACACTATCTGATTTTTCTTTTCAAGATCGAGTTTTTCTTCTTGGACTGTGTTTGGTTTTCTCCCACCTTGAGACCTGGTGGAATTTCTAATCCAAGGTTGTCCTTATGTTGGTTGTTATTTATCTCCAGGTAATTCTCATCAAAATGATCAAAACAAAGAACTTTTTAAGTATGGAGTCCCCTCCTCCCCCATGCGCAACAAGGACAGGATTCCTCGTCCTCACGTACCACCCCACCATCCTCCGCATCCAACACATCCTCCTCCACTACTTCCACTACCTACCACACGATCCCACCACGAGACACATTCCCCTCTCCACCTTCTGCAGGGACCATCCCTTCCGTGAGTCCCTCGTCCACTCCTCCTTCTCCACCAATCGTCCCCTTGGGACCTACCCTTGTGACAGCAGGAGATGCTCCACTTGCACTCACGTCTCCTCCCTCAGCACCATTCGGGGCCCCAAACATTCTCCAAAGTGAATCTGCAGGGGTTATCGACTGCATCCGGTGCTCCTGCTGTGATCTCCTTGATATCAGAGAGACTGGACACAGACTGGGAGATTGCTTTGTTAAGCACCTCGGCTCTGCCTGCCACGATAGCATGAATATCCCTGTGGTCACCCTTTCAATTCTCCATCCATCCATCCCCTTGCCAGTCTGTCCACTGTCTCGTGTACTGCCAGATTGAGACCACCTGTAAATTGGAGGAACAACACCATCTTCCGTCTGGGCACCCTCTAACCAGATGGTATTAATATAGGCCTCTGGGTTTTGTTTAAACCCCCCCCACATTCTTGCTTCTCCTGTCATCTCTCCATTCCCTGTCTCCTTTTGCACAGACATGATAAATTCTACCTAGACCTAATCACATCTAATTAACACCTTTTGTTGGTCTGGTTCCAACCCCATTGTTTGAAGACTTTCTGATAGATCCTGCTTCTTCCTTTTTCTGATGCTTTTTTTCACCCCCCCCCCCCCCCCCTTGAAGAGGTCAGGCTGAAACATTGGCAATCTATCTATTTCCTATAGATGCTGAATAAACTAGCGGAGTTCCTCCAGCATTCTGATGTTTTTATTCAATTAGCAAACCAGGTGTGATGCAACTAGTCAGTATATTTTCATAGATCACATGCAGAGGTTTGATAGAACATTCAATGATATGCTACATCTCCTCAGCTTTCTTAGAAAGTAGAGATGTTGGCATAACCATATTTACAGTTGTCTCTGCTCATTTCAGAAATCCTGCAATATGTGGACTTGAAGATACTAACCCTCTACACCAGAGGTTCCCAACCTTTTACTTTCCGCTCACAGACCACTTGAAGTATTCCCTGTGCCGTAAGTGCTCTGTGATTAGTAAGGGATTGCATCAGGTGGAATGAGTAGGAAGGGAAGGTTGAGAATCACTGCTCTAGTCCCAATTGTTACTGAAATATTTGGCTTGAGAAAAATTGTCATTGGCCCATTTCCTTTGGAGTGATGAAACCGTGCACATAACGAGTCCATTGGGAATGATTAAAACAGTGGTTTTCAACCTTTTTCTTTCCACCCACAGACCACCTTAAGCAATCCCTTACTAATCGCAGAACACTTGCGGCATAGGGAATGCTTAAAAGTGGTACGTGAGTGGAAAGTAAAAGGTTGAGAACCACTGCTCTACACCTTCGATGAAGACTGGCGCATAGTCCCTCGGCCTCCCCTTCGTAAATCCGCAATAAGCTCCTTGATCTTGTTAACGTTGAGACCAAGATGGTTGTTACTGTACACCAGCAGCATTTTGTCCTGCTTCTCTGATTGCTCCACCTACCCTAATTTTCAGACTGAATTCTCCCTGGATTGAGATAATAATGACCATAAGACATTTGAGCAGAATAAGGCTCTGGCATGTTCCTGATGTATTTTTCTTCTCCTCTCCCTTCAACCTGTAGACTTTGACACCCTTGCTAACCCGAGTATTCAGAAATCTATTTGCAGCAGCTTTAACTTGTTTTGATTAACTTTTCCACTGGTAAAAGAATGGGTGTGATTCAATTCTGCACGATGCAGTGCTAACTTTGGTGCAGTGAGACGTTTCTGTAGCACACGAAACTGCCAGCATTCTGTAAGCGTTGGCATTTAACGTTGGAGACATTGTGTGCGTTTTTTAAAAATAAATTGAAAAGATTGATAATGCAATTGAAGCTGGATTAGTGTGAGTAGTCTGTATTGCCAATGGTACTGTTTGTTTATGATATGAACAGCTGATAACTTTCATATTCCTTGTTTTGATGCACCAAGCTGTACATTCAGCTGAGTGCAACTTGCTTAAATGAGTAGCATGAAGTAGGGGCAATGTGAATTGATCCAATGTTTCTTATTAAGTAAGCTGCATTTTAAACTGATGGAAACCATTTTGACTGGCAAGGGATTTCTTATTGAAACGATTGTTATAATTCTTGGTGAAACATGAAAGTCTGCAGACACTGATTGTAGTAAAATCACAGAAATGCTGGAAGCAACTCACCAGGTCACACAACAGTAAAGATGTACAATTGACATGTCGGGTCTGAGTTCCTCCAATATTTCTGTGTTTATAATTCTTATTGTAGGTTGAGTTGCAAAATTGAATGCAAATTGCAATTACTTTATGAAGTTGGCAACTGCTCAGCTTTTAACTGAAATTCCCAATAATTCAGCACCAAGAACTCAAAGCTAACTAAATAGGAAGATTCTGATCTTCTCCCAGTCGAGGGACATAAAATAGTATTAGTCTAGAAAGAAAGATGTTTGAAGGTTGACTCTGATGTGGTAAGCAAAAGGACCTGTTCCTATGTGAATAACTATGACCTGACAAGCCTCGTCAGAAGGGCAATTTTATAGTAGTCATGGGGGATTCATGCATATATACATCCAAGTATATTGGGAAAACCAGGTTGGGACTGCATCTCAAGAGAAGTTGTAGAAAGGTGGCTTTTTAGATGAGCTTGTCGATAGACCTACTTGCTGTAATAATAGATTGGGTGTTGTGCAGTGCACCAGAGGTGATTAGGGAAGTTGGAGGAAAGGAACCATTTTATGATAGTTCAATTTGAGATTTAACAAGGAGAAACTAAAGTCAGTTGTGTCAGTATTTCAGTGGAGTAAAGGAACTGACCAAAGTAGATTGGAAGGGAGCACTAGTAGGGAAGAGCAGCAGGGGCTGTAGGGAAAAAAGGAAGTTGGCTACAGGATAAAACTATACCAAAAAGAGGAAGTATTCAATAGGAAAAATGTCACAAATATGGCTGACAAGAGAAGTCAAAACCAATGAAAAAGCAAGACCGGAAGCAAAAAATTAGTGGGAAGATGGAGGATTGGAAAGTTTTGAAAAATTTGCAGAAGGTCACAAAAAATCTCATAGGGAGGAAAAGGTTGAAGTATGAAAAGATGCTAGCAAATAATGTCAAAGGGGATACAAAAAGCTTCAAGTTTATGAAGAGTAAAAGAGAAGTGAGAGGAGATATAGGAGCTTAAGCTTCAGTGCATGCTGACATCATTTCATTCCCCTCTGTGCTGTTTGTTAGCTGATTGTGTTGTTCAGTTGCTTTATTTTCAAGAAAGCCTCCTTTCATTGGTTCAGGAAATAATCTGTAATACTTTTCTGTGGCTGATAAATGTGACGTATAAATTATTGTCCTGCATCATTAAGAACAGATATTAATTGAACTAAAGCTTCTAGACATGAAAAACAGGTGAATGGGGTCAGATTTGCCAATTTTACTGGCTGACGCGTCACAATTTCCAGCATTTTTGTTCTACATTAATTTTTTATTATTTTAATTAGCTTGACTTGGTATTCTTGAAAACCAGTTTTACCATGTTTGTGAAAACATGGTGTTTATGTCATGTGTAACAAATAGTTTATTGATCCTTCTGTGTCACTTAAACTATTATTTGTCACAGGTGGGGAAGAGGATTTGGACTAGTTGGGATCATTTTTGGAAAAGACAGTGCTTTGAATCAGCCAAACAGTATTTATGGACTTAGTTTCTATGTACTACAAATGTTGTTGGGTGAGTACAGCTTATACGAGTTAATGATTTTACATCTGGCCATCTAAGCTTCATTCAATTGCAAATGAACCAACAGACCTGGAACATTTACAATTTTCATACAAGAGGTTGATTGATATTCATAACTCCTTGCTTCATCTCTGACTCCTGCTCTTTCTGCATTCGACTCTTTAGAATCTTGGAAAAAAAACTATTCAAGGAATGGTCCTAAATGAGGTTTGTTATCCCAGTAAGATAAAGAATTGCTGGAGGAACTCAGAAGTTCAGACACCATCCATGGGTAGAAATGGTCAGTCAACATGGTGAAAACAGAGGAAACCTGTGACCAATGAAGGACTCTAAAACTGTAATCTTGTCACAGTTCATTGCTGTTTTGACAGTGACAAAACTGGCAAACAAGATCAGTGTGTTGAAACTCGATTATCTTTTTGCAACAATCTGTTTCCTTGTGTGAATATTGCAAATTGAATTTCTCAATTTGAACTTGTTTGGCTCAAGAAAAAAAAAAAAAATCGCTTAGTTTAAACTGTACTCTTGTCTGACTGAGATTAGCACATCTAACTGTTATGGCACTTTCAGTACAGCTATTTTAAGGTTTCTTGCAAAATTCTACTATGTTATGATCTTGTCATTGAAAGCTATTTAGTTCAATCTGAAACCAGGGTTTGGAATCTTAACAGTAGTACAGTTATGAAGCCTGAATTGGTTGTAGTAGTGAGGAGGGAAGTACTGTATGTAGAAGGTGTGACGGTAGAAGACCAACGACTAATGTACAATATCCCATTTCCTGAAGTTTAACCATGCCTGATTGGGAAAGTTAAAGATGATCCGAGATCTGACAAAAAAAATTATAAGGGGTGAGGATTTCAGAATTTGATAAAGGAAGATCAAGACACTGATGAGGAAAGCAGAGCAAACTAATTTACCAAGAAATTTTAAAATCTAGTTTGTTTTATAGGTAGATTCAAATAAAGATGAGCAAATTCCTTAAAGACTAACGCAGAAGTTTTGTGTCCATCTTCACTGAAGGAGATGCGAATAATAGAAAACCGACAGGTTTGGGGAAGAGGAAGAGCAGTCAGTGCATCTTTGGGATGTTTGAGGAATCTAGAGCCCCCGCTGGGAAACTTTGCAGACGCAGGGAGTGCATGTACACAAGGAGCATCTGAAATCTTAGTCCAACCTAGGTCACTGGATCCACGTGATGAAACTAATTGACGAGCTGCAACCTAGCCCTAGCGCAAGTTTTAAGCAGCACTTTTAGGAAGACTAGTGAAGCGGGAAAAGTGGTTGCATTATGTTTTTACGTCCATCACTGTCTGCAGACTTGTTTTGCTTTTAATTAATTTTGTTACATAAATATCCAGCTGGCTCCACAACCAGATTCTCTGTGCCCTGACTGATTTATTTTCATTTTCAAATGCAGTGACATTTATTTATGGAAGCGTAGGTTTGTCTTGTATAAGGAATTACTTTGGTCCATAAGGTAACGTTCCTTTCTTTCTTGCAGGTATGACCGTGAGTGCAATGGCTGCTTTAATATTAATGACAACATCGATAGTGTCTGTGGTGGGCGCACTGTACTTAAGTTACATCCTGTATTTTGTGCTGAAGGACTTTTGCATAATTTGCCTCACTACATACATCCTGAACTTCATTCTCTTTATTATCAACTATAAACGACTTGTTTACTTGAATGAGGCTTGGAAACAGCAACTCCAATCCAAACAGGAATAATGCATACTATTTACAAGCCTAACTAACACCTGGAGAGCCTGCTTTCATTGTCTATTTGGTAGTATTTTTGAGTGAGAGAATTGTATGTGATATAAAGGAAATCAAAATAATTGAGAACCAATTGTTCTTTTGAATTGAATACTTGTGTGGGGCCCTGAACTTTTATTTATCCTCCCTCATGCAAAGATTTGACAGACAGGCCAGATAAGAGCAAGCTTTAACTGTAGTGCACATTCCTTGGGAGATCTGATGTTATTTTTTAAATGCACCAAGTGGTATTTTCATGCATTCCTTTGTTTTCTCCTGGCTATAATGTAATTTGTGTTAAATTGTGATTGAAAGTGCCTTCTGTTACAGAGGAATTTGCTGTTTATTTTAATCCAAGTATTTTATATTGCACAGAAAGTGGCTGTCAAATGTCCTGGTTCTTGGTGCTTTTGTATGTGGGCCAGAAAAAATGTACATCTAGTGTTGCAGGTCCAATATCTTTCAGTATAGTAGTTATCTTTCATGTGTTGAAATGGTAACTATACTGGGAAAAAAATGCTTGGGTCCTGTAGGCATAAACCTTATCTGTTTACACGCTTGACTTTTGTTTTAAAGACCAATGTATCACACAGGTATTTAAATTCGCACCGTTCAGTGCTGGATAGTTCTGGCTCGAGCTCAATAGCTTTAAAAGTATGCTTCTGAGTATCCAGAACTTGTGGATGACTAAAATGGACTAACAATTTGTTATCATTAGTGATGTGGTTTAGTGGTAGTGCAATATAATAGTTTGTAATTTATACCAAAAAGCTTGGCTACACTTAAGAATATATAATTGTTTTAAAATAAGCCTGAATAAAGCAGCAATGAGGACCATGTCTATGTAAACCAATTTTTAAAAAAAAAATTGGATGATTTAGTGAATTTGATAGACCCTTTCTGGTTTGAATTTCATTGTGCTGTACACAACTTGGTAAATTTTTTGAGGTTTGAATTAGTTTGTCACCCCTTTTGTATTCAACACCATCGTGCCAATTGTTTAAAGTGATTAAGCATTGCTATATTAAACATTCAAAATGGTTGTATTGCCATAAGTGCTTACTATAGAAAAGTTTGATAGCTGGCATGAGTACTGAAATTAATTTCTGACCTATTAAATCCTATTTAAATGTGCACAACCAATGCTTAAATATCAGATTCTCTCATTCTGCAGAATTTTAAATGGCAGATGTTGCTCCGATAACGGCGTCTGAATTAGAGGCTTTTACCTAGTTTTGAAGCTGGGTTGTTCATGTGTTAGAATGTGCACTTAGTGTGTAATAGCAGACTAATTATTTTGTATTCATTGCTGCACTAGATAAAGATTTAATTTAACTTTGGTGCCCCCAAAGCTACAAGTTGTTAAAAAAAAATTGTAGCAAATTTAATAACTTCAAACACTGTAATTACATCAAGAAATTTGATCTATTGCACTAAGTGATATCCTAGAGGTTTTGAACTTAAAGTAGCTTTATGATGTCATTAGAATGAAGTTACTTTAAACGTCATGGATTGTGAAAATGTTTAATGAAATGATGTCATTGGAACTGGTAAATATTGGTTTATTGGAAAGGTAGTTAAACCAACATTTTGTCTAAATGTAACTTTTAATACCTTGGACCAACCATCAATAAACATCAATCTTCGTATACCTCAGATACTGTGCACATATGCATAGGATCACTCTTGCATGGGTGAGTCATCCAACGATTGTCGACTTTCTGTTCCTACTTGACGTGAACTGTCTCGTGAATGGACAGATCAGGCTTACTGGGAGAAAAAGATGGGTTAATGTCAATCAAGAACTGCCTATAAAGCTAATGCGTAGTCATTTTCTTTTATCTGAGAGTTTTTGTTGATGGGCAAAGTGTTGCACATGATATGCAATCAGAAATTTGTGGAACCAGTATTTTTGCAACACTTGTGTGCCCTGATGAGTATCTGTTTTAAATCCTTGCACTGTAAATGTTTAGTGATGTTTAAAGCCATTAGAATGTGCATAATCCAGAGGAAGTTGGGTACAGTTAAAGCTTGTCTCAAAAGATTGAATCCTGGATATGGGAGAAAAACATTTATTGTATCTGTGCTTATTGAAGCTGTTGATCTAATAAGTGATTAGAAGTCTATCTGAGCTCCAGATGACCACCGAATGCTATTGTCCTATTATGTGACATTCCTGTGGCCCATAAGCTAGAAGAGGGAAAAAAATCCAAAGGAGTTAACATGTGCTCTATAGTACTAGTGCAGGTTGAGTCCCTCTCATCTGAATTGCACGGGACCAGAAGTGTTTCAGATTTTGGAATAATTGGGGTAATGAAGCAACACAGTAGCATCAGCAGAATATCTGTATCAGTTGTTAAACAATGACGAACAGCAGCAGACTTTCAATCTCCACCTATATGATGCTGTTTTGATCAAAAGGTTAGAATACACTATTTTTTCCATTGCAATAATGTTGCTGGTCATGTTACATTCAAAGATGTTATTTTAGGTGGAGACGAATTTCAGATGAAAATAATGTTTTGTACTTGCCTTGACTTCCCTTTTGGCTATTACACTATTGGTCATTTTCAACAGTATCTTTGTACCGCAGCGCTAAAAAACACAAACTGGTACTAACGGAGCCCAAAATGGGCAAGCGAGGACAGGTGTGGAATTTTCCACTTGCTGGTTCTCAAAAAACTTTGGAGATTTTCAGATCTGGGTACTCAACCAGTACTTTATATCTTGATCCTGTTTTGAAGTCAAACTCTACTATTTAACTGCAATTCCCCATGTTTGGTGCAAAATAAATGGCATATTAATTTTCATTCCCGTTGGGTTCAAATGTTCTACTGCCTGGTATTGGTCCATGCAGTAGAACGATGGGTAAATTTAAGGACTCGGAAGTCTAATTGTATTAGACCATCATTTGTTTGATAATATTGCACTGTCCAGCATGAAACCCGTGTTTACCGCTCCTGCTGTACTGTAATTGAATATAACTAGAGGTTCATCACAATTGGTATTGGTCAATCACTACATATCACGATCAATGCAAGTAAATGCCCCCCCCCCCCCCCATTAAAGAAGGTAAATTGGCATTATGAAAGTGACAGGGTTACAGATGCTCTTTATTTTTGTAAACTATCTAGCATGGCAGAAGTACTATGTTCTTGATCTGTATAAAATGTTCCATCAGAATTATTTATTAATATGCTGCTTCAAGCTCGTGAGCACACATGTGGACTCTCTGGGCAATGTTCCCCTTCACAGATGCGAACGTTTTTTATACATAGGTTCAGGAATATCATTTTGCTAAATAGCAAAGATTTGTAAATATGTATTCATTGCACAAAATTTTTTGGTATGAAATAAATGTAGAATTTACATGAGCCTTGTCATTTTTGAATGTTGATTTTTGCTAAGCCAAAGTGTGTGCGTGGGGGGACACACACTTTCCCTGGTTATAGGGAATTTGTGTTATTTTTACTTGTGTTCGGACATGTAAAGGAATGCAGTTAAGTTACACTGGTCAGCTAAGATTTTGCTTCCTGGGCACCGTTGGATTTCTATTTTATGGATTCTGGGCTGATCACTAAGTGTATTACGCACAAGGTGAGGTGTTTTTGGTCAATCCCATCATGCCTGGAAGACATTTAAAGATGTTATTGAGAATTTGCTTGGCAACTCCATCCAGCTGATTGACAGCATGCTTCAAACAGATCATTGAAAATTAATTTTCTGCATTTAGACTTCTTCCCTGCTGATCTTGTTACAGGTAATGATGAGCATGGTGAAAAGTTTCACCAGGGCATTACGACCTTGAAAAAGTGGTGCCTGGGCAACTGGAATCCATCAATGCAGACAGGTAATTTTAATAAAAGTTAATATTTCTGAAATTATTTTTGGTCCCCAAAAATGTCCCCATTTTTTTTTTAGGAAAAAAATTTGTTGTGCAGTGATGTGTCTAAAATTACCTCATGCAGATTTAAAGTTCTGATTGAACTAATATGTAGAATTAAGAAACCTCAAACTATGAATTGGAGCATGACCATGAATGATTGCATTTTTCCTGTTTCCCAGAGCACCATTTATGCTGAAATTATAAAAGGAAATTTACCTAAACCTGTTAACATTCTGATGAAACCATGCTTTGTCTGCCACATTCTTTCAGTCAATTTTTATTGGTTGTCGACAAGTTTAAAAATACATTTGTGTTATTTTAAGATGAACTTATTTGAGCTCGGTAACTTGAATCTGTATATTCAATTTCCCATTAGCTTAAACTTGTTTCAGTAAAAGTCCATTCTGAAAAACAAACTGTGAAGGGTCAGGGGGCAACACATTAGGAGAAATATTAGAGGTGGCTTTTTCACTCAGCGAGTGGTGGCAGAATAGAATGAACATCCGACTGAGATAGTCGCGTCAGGGTCCCTTCTGTCATTTAAGAGCAGGTTGGATGTGTACATGGAGGTGAGGGGGTTGGAGGTAGTGGAGTTGTTCTAGTGAATCGGTGCGGACTCGAAAGGCCGACGTGGCCTGTTTCCGCTCCGTAAATGGCTATAAAGCTATAGGAAATATTGCAATTTGAAACAAAGGGGTTAAATCATTTGTCCACAACCTTTTTCTTCCTATGCTACAGGTGCTCTTACTAAGGGACTGCTTAAGGTGGGTGGAAAGAAAAAGGTTGAAAACCACTGGCTTAAGTGAAAAACTTTGCATCATGCCATTTGTAATTTGAACATCTCAAAGTCAGCCTAGTGTGAATTTCTGTAATTCCAGTTAAATACTAACATTTCCAGAGTGTTTATTACAATGCAAGGAAATGATGGGCAAAAAGGATGTGGGTTAAGGGCAAAAGTGTAAAGGGAACATCTTCATGCAGAGAATAGTGGGTGTATGGAATGAGCTGCCAGCTGAATTTGTAAATGCAGGTTCAATTTTGAAATTGGCTACAGGTCAGTGGGGCTCTGCAGAAAATTAAAGGTTAAAAACCTGCCAAGAACTTGAATTTTCTCTTACCTATTTTATTGGGGAATAGGGTTGTTGAAATTGAGACTTGCTTGTACAAAAGTGTTCTTCATCCCTTTGACAGATGTTGTATTCTTCATTTTGGCAACAGAATCTGCCAAACAATAGGATTGATGCTTACAAAATGGGTATTTTCAATGAACATTTTTTTAATCAACAAGTAGGGATAAGGTGCCTGCCCCTGTTGTACTGCTTGAAGACTTTTACACGAAGTTGTTTAGAAATGATACTGCTACGTAAACCATTCATGAAATAATTTCACACAGTAGTATTTTCACTGTTAGCCACTGCCATAATACCTCTGAGAAATGAATGTGGTCTCATTTGCCAGTTTCCAATAGCGATTCTGAAGCATGAAAGCTGACATTTTAGGTTGTCGCTGCCGAGTGAAGATCCCTTTCTTGTTCCCATCAACACGTGTCTTGGCTGGAAGCAAATTAAAGAGATGTTTAGCATCCCCTGAAAAGTTGCATTGCAAATGGTGGTGGCCCCCTCTCCGAGCAGTGACAATTTACCTTCCAACCACCAAACCCTAGTGAACTTTATAAATGTAAAATTCTGTGCAGTGTAGACTGGCAATCAAACAACTTCTGCATTTACACACACATTAAGTACACGGCACTTAGAAGGAGGGTCAGTTAGATGGTTTCAAGCTATGACTCACATTGGACTGTCATGAAGTCTGCAAAATTCCAAATTAATTCTCCAATCAAGTAGGCTTTCCTTTTTTCATCAAATACTTTGAAATATTCTTGCATTACAGCTTGCTGATACTCTTCTGTGAACATCACTGGAGGATCCTGAAGAGAGAAGTGCATATCATCCTACTATTTGGAGTAATTGCCCATGCCCCCTTCATTCACTTTATAGACAATAGGAGCTGGAGTAGGCCCTTTGGCCTGTCGAGCCAGCACTGCCATTTAAGATCCTGCAATTTCACCCCCCGCATTCTGAGGCAGAAATAATACAAATCGCCTCGCAAAGTGTCAATCAATTTTTTTTGGCAGGGAGTGACTGTTGTTGACATAATATTCTATGAGAATTTTGTACGTTATCTGGTCCATTTGCTCATATTGCAGCTCAGCTTGGCACCCTTATTGTGTTCACTAACCTTATAGCACCATCTATTGTGTGCATTTGCTTTCATATCTGGTAAAAATGAAGTGGATGGTTCAGACTGGAGGGCTGAATAGCCTGTTCTCTGTGCTGTAGCATTCTGTGGATGGCAAGCCTCCTCAGCCTGAGGGACTAATGACTAGTTTTTTTTTCCTAAATTCCCAAATGTTCAAGTTTACAGTTGCAATGGGACATTGTGATGTTGGATCCACATAAAATTGTGAAGAATTTTGCTTTTCATTTCCAACTGATTACATGAAAAACGTGTACACTAATAGGCAAGTCATGTTTTCTGCACTCACGCTATGCAGTCCCGCAATTGCATCTGCTCCATATTCACTCTGAATAATTGGCTTCTGGTATTTTTTATACCAATTCTCAAATTGATTGGCTAGCTGCAACTGAATGACCTCCAGGTGGCCAGAATCGTGGTACCAGGAAAAATAGCTGTTCACACATATAACGTCTGTGTACTGTATCTGTGAAAACATAACCAAACTTATTTTTCCAGAGAAGGTTTAATAAAAATCAGTTTGTTTTCATCCTAAGTGTAACTTGCCCAACTACCACTGCCCTTTCCGCAATTTTCAATGGCAGAACTATTTGGACCATTGTGAAAGTATCAGATCTACCAGACCTTTTTTTTTAAAAAAAAAACAGTAATGAATGTAGTTCTCTAACTTAATCACTTCAAATCTCAAAAGTAATCATCTCCTATAATACACTATCATCTCAAGAATTTTCAAATTGGCCGCCCCAATTCTGTAAAAGTTTCGTTCAGCTACACTTAATTATATGAACATCCCACGCAGAAAAGAAAAACATTGGACTTTCAGTTTTTCCGGTACTCACAGCTTTGTCAACCTCGTAATCAGTGTCTGTTACAAAAGTGACAGGCCTCGTTGGATCCATAGCTTTCGTCGATGAAATTAAAGTCCTGTTTTTAAAGGCAAAAGTCATTTATATTCGGCAAGATTGATTTAGTAATTTTTAAAAAAAATCAGATCACTGCAACACTTGGTTCTTACTTGAAGTAAGAATCAGCTGGTGGCAATCCAGAAGCCGGTTCATTAGCTACAGACCACATCACCACTGATGGTCTGTTTTTATCTCTGTGCACCAGCTCCTTCATTACAGCTAAATGATGAGTGAGGGACTTGTTTCCAAAGCTCTCTCTAAAAGAAAAATGCAATGTTACCATTACCTATTAAATATCATCTATAGATTTTATATATAAACCAATTAACCAGTTAAATTATCAGTCCTGTCAGGGAAGAAATCTGGATTATCTTCCCCTCTGTGATGAAGCCATGTTTGATTAATATGCTAAAGTTATTTCAAAGCTGCTTATAGTTGCTTCAGACGGTAATACTTTCAGAGATGAAAATAATAGAAATCTCGTCACCGTCATGCTTGAAGAATAAATCAAATGTCATGAAGATACTGTAGTTTGAAATGGGAAAGTTGTCATCAGCTTGTTAAAGCATCTTGTGCAGTATGGCTTATTCAATCCCATTGGAGGTCTATTCTAAATGTTCTAACCTAAACCATGCATTCACTAATGGAAGAAACTAAACAAGTTTAAGCACATAGAAAAATAAAGATTTCAAAATTCATTAAAAAGACATATTTAACTTTGACAGGAGTGGTCAAGTTCGGCCTTTAGAGAAAATATGCTTATCGACTTTGCTGTGGCCAATATGCCAAACGATCTAAAGTAAATGTGGATTCTACCAATTCAAATACAATTGGGTCATGAACAACAACAAAAAAATACAACTTCATTCATCCAATCAATAAGTTGTACAAATTTGTACAGCACAGAACCATATACAACAGTAACAAAATTTCATATCATTTGAAAAGTAATAGCAAACCAGAAGATCCTCATTGCAGTACAGTATCTCACGAGAAAAAATTAAGTGTTCTTACGGATCCTTAATGCCCACGCCTGGACATTCATCGATGACCACAATCCCATATTTGTCACACAGATCCATAATTTCTTCTGCATATGGATAATGGCTTGTACGAAATGAATTTGCTCCCAGCCATCGAAGAAGGTTAAAGTCCTTGATAATCACTGACCAGTCAAGTCCTTTCCCTCGCATCTAGTGGGGAGGGGGGGGGGGGGGTGGTAATTAATGAGGATTTGTATACAATCAAGAAGCTTTAATGGCATTTCTGTGTGCCTGTAAACATGTCCAGATTGAGGATTTATACCTCCAATAGAATCCAGTAGCTAAAGGATGTAGAAATTTATTTAGGATTACGATTCCCAAGATCGCATACCAACACCTAGGAATAACAATTATCCTTAATTGCAGAAATAGCGTATGAATAACATAAATGTCCCCACAAAATTTGCAGCACAGATAAAGATCTTAAATGTTATCCCTAGGTGTGAATTTATTCTCTTCAATGGATGAACGTTACAATTACATTAATCACATTTTTTAAAATAAATAACTACTGCCCGATGATATTTGTCAAAATAGAAAGAAAACTTTAATAACCTAAAACGTAACCAGACCAGGGGAGATACAAAACAATTTAAATAGAAATTTTACTCATGCTCACGTCTGAATCTTCATGCTTATTTACTCCATGGAAATAGAATGGCTTTCCATTGATAAGGAACTGGGTCTTGGTAACTTGGACTTTGCGAATTCCCACTGCTAATGTATAAAAGTCTTCAAACGATGTGCTACCATTTCTACTCTTCATATGAACCTAGGTTAAAAAAAAATTAAGATAGCAGGTCCAATAAAATCACTGGCTTCCAGATCACATCCAAATTACATTATAATTTTAATTGGTTTGAGAGATCTAGCGGTGCATCAGTAATAACTCGTCCACATAAAAATTCATTGGAGAAAGTTTACAGAAATACAGCCTCAAATAAATGCAAACAATCATTAACAAGAAAGCAGCTTGGATGATGTTTTGATTTATTTAACAGATCCGTTAAATTCTTTGCGACAACTTAAATTTAGATTAAAAGAACATTGTGATAAATTCAATTGGGGGAAACAAGTGAAATGATGCCCTTAGTAAATGGGGATTATGCACATTGTAAGGGAGTAATTGGTTTTCGTAGATCAGATGAAGGAATATTTAGGTTTTTGAGTTGAACCAGATTATTTAAGTTAAATTATTCTCCATTATTAAAAAGAATAAGGGAAGATTTGAAAAGATGGAATACAAATTTTGGTCAAGAGCCGTTATTGCCAATAGGGATGGAACTAGAATCATTGTGTGGCATAATGAAGATATAAAGAAATTTATTTCAGTTATTACAAAAGAAAGCCCGTAAAGTAGGGGTTCATAAATCTAGACAAAGATGGGAAGTAGATTTGAATAAACAAATAGATGAACTCAACTGAATTGAGTTATGTCGAGAACATATGAAAAGTACAATATAGTTTTATGCGACACCTCAAAAGTTTTTTTTTAATTGAACCAGATCTTTTCGGATTTTAATTTTAGATGCGGCTAGAAATTGGAGCATTTTTGCATTCTACTTGGCAGTGTCCTAGAGTTAAATCTTTTTGGTTAGAAATAGGTAATTTATTGGGGTCAAATTCCCTCAGGACCTAATGTTATTTTTATTGGGTGAAATTAGAGGGGTTAAACCTAAATTGAATACGTACATTAAGAAGTTTGTTCAAATTGCTTTAGCAATAGCAAGAAAATGTATTGCCATAACTTGGAAGTCTGAACTTCAGCTCACCATCTTTCCATACCCAAATCTGTATCAGAGTTGTGTACCACTTGAGAAAATTACTTTTAAGAGATAAATGTCATGTATTTTGGAAGTATATGGTGCCCATATTTACAAAGTATGGGTGTGAATATTTAAAATGAAACTCTGACATTCCCTTTATCCTTAATGTCTCAGTAGTATTAAAAGAAACTTAAGGTAATAAGCGCTCTTGTCATCTTTTGTTTAGTTAAGGGGATAGAGGGAGAGGGGTATATAGGGGGCATTTCTTTATTTTCTTTTTATAAATGCCACATGTATTTGGATTTGATTTATATTAGTATCAAATAGGTGAATTATTTGTGGTTTTAAATTTATAAATAATTTCACTGGCAGCACGAATGCTGAGCTAATGCACAATAATTTACACTCAGAAGGGAAGGAAATCCCGAGAAAATTGAGATAAGACGTGCATGAAAATCATTCAAGAACTTAAAAGATTTTGGAAGAGGATTAAAAGCTGTTCCGATTATTCTACAGACCTGGAGAATGTTGCATTGAACTACCATATCTAGAGCTAATCAACTACAACTAGTTAGTTACCAAGTCCACGCTATTTTATTTTCTAAAAGACCAAACTAGGACCAGTATTTTTTTTAATACTACTCAGAAAATATTGCTAATCTTACCTCAAGATTGTAAAGATACGCAGGTTTCTCATGCATGAGGTATGGCCACCATAGGTTAGGATCATGCAATTTAAGTTGTCCAAATGGACGCCCATCAATATTAGAAGCAACAACCTGCCCTCTGTGATCGCGTAACTTAAGTGACAATGAAAAGTGTGCACTTCCATGTATAGACACTTCATAAGTTATTATTCCTAGAAGACGAAAAATAGTGTAAGCTATTTTTTTTGTGTCCTAGAACTAGTATGAATATTAACATCGCATCATAGGATACAATACCACAGAGCATGCCCTATTCACAAAAAGAATAAATCCAATCAATTTCCCCAATCAGAACACATGCACTCTCAAACTTATACAGCATCTGGATGAGCACTTGGAAGAATGCCAGTGAATAGGATTAACTCATATGGTTGTGATGGATATGATGGGTCAAAAAGGCCTGTTACTCAACAATTAATGCCCAGTTTGGGCACCAGATCTCAGCACAGGCATTATTCCAAATAGGTACCAAAGGGTTGTATGTCAGAATTGAAGTGACAAGAATTACCTTTTACGCTTTTGACAGAGCGTCGTACCAAGGAGCTCTGACAAAACTTAATGTGCATCAAATGGAAAACTCTCCCATGGTTGAAGTCAAGATGGTTATGGTACTTGGGGGTCAATCAGCCCAGCTCCTGGACCCAACAAGAGTTCTTCAGCACAATCGCTGGCTGCTTCACGAATATCATCCAATTATCTGAAATCGGATTCTCCAAAAACCTCATTTATCTGAATTTTTTTAAAAGTTCAGATCATTGAGGATATCCAAAACAAATCTGAAATCCTCATCTATCCAAAATTCTTTCAGAGCCGAACTGACCTCACAGGTTGAGAAAAATTCACTCGACATGAAATTAGAACGATGAATGTCCTCGTTTCAGGTAACTCCCTCCCCTCCCTCTTTCCATTTGTTCTTTACCTTCCCCTATTGACTTCCCAAGTCTCCCTCTCAAACTGCGTGCCACTATCTCCCGGCCACAGCAGCCTGAAGAATCTCTCCTCCCAGTGTCATCAAGGAGACGCAGGAGCGGGACCTCGAGTTCAGTGGTTTTCCCTCCCCTCCCTCCCTCCCTCCTTGGCACAGCAGAAGGCCAGATGCCGATTCTGAACCCTCCCCTCAGCGTACTACCGTGCACGCACACGAGACTCTCCTAGGCCTAGGGGAGGATTCAGAGTCGCGACTCAGACATCACCATCGGGAGCTCTGGTGACTGGGGAGATAGGGGCCCGCCGACTCATCAGTGAGTGTTCCAAGAGCCCGGGAAGCCTCCCCGGGGATCAGCAGTAGAGACACGTTGGGGATTGGCGGCGGTGGTTGGGTTGTCTCGGTGATCAGCGGCAGCAATGGGGATGTATCAGGGATAGGAGGTAGCGTTGCAGCCAGCATTCTTTGGGGGAGAATTAAACATTAATGCTTAAAAACCCTTTCCTTGTGTTTAAACATTGATACAAGTGATTTACTGTTGCTGCTGGGCTGTTTTTAAAAATGTTATCCAAAAAAACTGTTTATCTGATTATAGAAGCCGGTCCCAACCATTTCATATAATCAGTTGTATGATACTGTAAGGAGCCATTTAACTTCGTGTCTTAAGAATGTTCCCACTGGTTCTCTCTCTCCCCCACCCCTCTCATTTTCTGTAATCTATTATCACATGCCCAACTACTCCAACCCTGATTCTCCTGCCACTTATCTATGCTACTGGGACGACTAACCTACTGTCACATCTTTGGGATATGGGAGGAAACCCTGACCTGCAAACAAACAGCATCCAAAATGAGGGTCACATGTTGCTGGAGCGGTATGGCAACATCGCTAACAGCAAATCCTCTGCGGTGCTCCAACACAGAATCGTATCATGGAAAAGGCCCTTCAGCCCCAACCTATCCATGTCAACCAAGTTAGCATTCTGGGCTAGTCCCTTTGCCTGCATTTGGTTCATAAACTTCTAAGCCATTCCTGTCTATATCTGTCCAAATGACTTTGAATGTCAAAATTGTACCCACATCTAGTTTCCTTTGGCAGCTCATTCCAGATATGGCACTCCCTCCGAGGGAAAAAAAAGTGACCCCTCAGCTCCCTTCTCATCCTCACTTATGTTAAGTTCTACAATTATCTAGCCTGGAAAAAAGATTCCATTTTCACTTTATCCATGACCCTAATGATTTTTCTAAAGTATAAGATCACCCGTCAGCTCTAGGGAATAAAGACCCAGCCTATCCAACCTCTCCCTTTAACTCAAGCTCTCTAGTCCCAGCACATCCTCTGTACCTCTTGATGTCAACCAGAACTGCACACAGTATTCTCAGTGTGACTTCACCAATCCCATACACTCCTGATTCAGGAGGCCCCAATGTTGGTACGCAACACCTCACACAATGAAGGTAAGCGTGCCAAATACCTACTTCTTCATCTTATTTACCCAAGATGCCTCAGGCTGCTGAACCCATTAGTTTCTGTACTACAATACCTCTCGGACTCTCCTATTCACCACGCAAGTCCTTCCTTGATTAACTTTCCAAAGTGTACATCTCACACTTGTCAAATTCAGTTTGCCATTCCTTGTCCACCTTGCTATCTGATCTAGATCCTGTTGTCTATTTAGCTATCCTTTATCACTGTTCCACTGCACCACCAATTTTATCTGCATATTTACTTATCATGTTAACCACACTCCAAATCTTTAATATTAGTTAACAACAGTGAACCCAGTACAAACCTGTGTGGCACAATATTGGTCATTGGCCTCCAATCAGAAAAATAAAATCCCTCTACTGGTACCTTCTGTGCCTTCCATTCAACCACTAGGACAGCTCCCCTTCAACTCCAAGTGACCCAACCTTCCTGACTAACCTGCCACATCGGACCTTGTTAAAGTCCTAGTTAAAGTCTGTACATACAACATCTCTGCCCTCATTAATCCACATTTCTGATACTATCACTTGTGCAAGAAGTCATTTTGATTACCTCCATTCAATCCCTGACTATCCAAATCCTCTCTCTCAGAATCTCCTCCAGCATTTTTCTGACCACTGACATTTACTATCTTGGTTTTGTCACAAGGTTAGTGTGGTGAATCTACCCTAAAGTTCAGTTCTTTTTGCATCTCAGCAAATTAAGCAGCCCATGTGTGCTTACAAAAAGACCAATTCAACATTTAGGGACAGGCTGATGTGACAAGTAACATTCATGCCAAAATAAATTCCCAGCAATTATGACTCCCAAAAAGAGTCTAACCATTTATCCATAGCATTCAATAACTCTAACAAGAGCAAATGTCCTACTATTTGTACTGACTAGAAACTGAAATAAATAAACCACATAATTACTGTGGCTGCAAATGCACATCTAAAGCTTTATGGTCCTATATGGTTAATTTGGGGAAAGCACATCAGCATCTGATACTATACCTATTTCCACCATCTACAAGTAGCACAATGGAATACTCTTCATTTTCCTGAATAAGTGCACAGTTCAGCCACACCTGAAGCAAAACCATCGAGGACAAAACAATCTTGTTTGGTGCCTTATCAATCATCTCAAAACATTAATTCCCTCCACCCTTCAAATATAGTAGTCACAGACTGTACTATCTACAACATGCTCTGGAGCTACACATCAAGACTGTTCTTGCACACAGAGGTAAAGGGCTTCAGGTGCTTGCCAACAACACCGAGTTACTCAATCCTTCATTGTTGCTGAGTCCAACTCCATGAATGCTCAACATCACTGTGGGCGGACCTTTACTGAACAATTACAGCAGTTCAAGGTGATAGCTCCATCATCACCCTCTCGCATGGAACTTGGGATGAGCAACAGGTGCCAGCGACATCCAAAATTCTCACAATGAATTATGAAAAGTTTGATATTTACCTATATCATTCTGGATGTCTGTAATAACTGTTACATCATCTATAAAGACACTAGGTGTTGTATACAGTAGAACAGGCCGATGAATCCCAGCATAATTGAAGAAATCAAATTGGATGATCTGCACAAAATAGTCAGAAGGATACCTAAAGAAAGATTAAAAGCAGTTTAACGAAGATACTAAATGTAAAATACCATGTTTTAAAATTCTGCCTGGCTCATGATGCAAAAATAAGTGCTGGAAAAAATAGGCAGATCAGCTAGCATCCGAAGAAAGAGAAATATTAGCATAAGAGGCGAGTCTTGAAACCCTCATGAACTGGGTCAACTTGTACGCCAAAACATTCCCCGTAGATTCAGCACAAGACCATCCGAAACACCCCAAAAAAATCCACCTACAACCAATTTTAGAAGCAAGCAGTATATTAGATAAGAAATAATTTTTTATTTAAAAAAAAACCACACATATAACATCCTTCAAAATCACTATCATCATCTGGAGGCAAAGACCTCAGCAAGTGCATCTTTCCATAGATGTTGCCTGGCACAGTGTTTCCAGCATTTTCTGGGGGGGGGGGGGTTTCTGTCACATTTCCACCTCTTTGTAGAAGAGGATACCTTTTAAAAATCCTCAAGAATTAAAAGGCAGCTTTGCAGTTCTCCAACACATGAGGTGTCAAACATTAATTATAATGTCTGTTGCAAGAAATAAATTAAATTTCAAATAATCTGGAGCAAAGTTGGAGAACTGCCCCTCTGGAGTTCAGACTTCAAGCCATATGTATATGAAACCACTAAATTAAACTTCTCAATTGCTCCTTTTACAATTTTTATTTTCTTTTATTCTTTATAATTCACCTCTTGCAATACTGCAAAATTTTAAAATCTCTAAACTATTTTAGAATCATAACACAGAAATTCTATTTGCCCTAATGTTCGTTCGTTCTTTAAAACACCATTTCCCACTACTAAGCACTCTACAAAATGCAGAAATATTTGTGATTATTTTATCCATCTTACTTCATTGAAGTCCCTTGTATCCTAATTGAAACTCTTCAATTAAGCTGAATTAATTCTTGGGGTTCCAAGTTTTATATTCACACCGTTTGCTTGAGGCTGCCAGTTGCTTGAATTCCAGATCACAGGTTTTATTTACTGTGTATGGCATCGGGCAATGTCTTTCAGCACATGCGACAGTTATCTACTCAATAAAAATATTAATGCTTCCATCAAATCTTCTCTCTATTTCTGATTCATGGAGAACAATCCCACTTCAATTTCACCCAATTCTTTCAACACTAACCATTTTAATAACTCAACCATGCACATGTAAACAAAAATTGCTTCTCCTTGTTCTTTGTACTAATTCATTTATGTCTACCACTCTCCTATCGCATTTCCTTGGTTCATCCCAAAGTCATTATCATCCTCAGTTTTTTTTTTTAAATTTCCATGTTTGTTTCCATCTAAATTGTATTCTCCAAACCTAATCCAGGTTATTAAAGAAACATAAAATGGTTCCAATCTGTACATAAAGTACAAATTCCCTATTTTCCTCAACTGTACTGCATCAAATTTTGAAATACAGTCACTGATACTTTAATCGATGGGTTTCAATTTTGCTTGCAAGTTCAAGACATGGAAATCTTCAGAATAAGAATTTATTGACATGAACATGTCATGAAATTAGGTGTTTTATGGCAGCATCATACTGTAAACATTCACATTATAACTATCTTACAACATTACTATAAATTTTTTTTAAAGTAGTGCACGAAAAGTAAGGCAGTGTCTTTGGTTCACTGATTATTCGGGAATCCGACGGCAGTGGGGAAGAAGCTGTCCTTGTGCTGCTAAGTGCTCAATTTTAGGCTCCTGTACTTTTGCCCCCCTCCCCCCCCAATGGCAGCAGAGTGAAGAGGGCGTGGCCTGGGTGGTGGTGGGGTCTTTGAGGATAGAGGCTGCTTTTTTGAGACACCGCCTCATGTAGATGTCCTCGATGGAGTAAAGTTTTGTGCCTGTGATGTTGCAGGCGGAGTTAACAACCCTCAGGAGTTTGTTATATTATTGTGCTATTTCACTGCACATTTTAAAATACAGCATTTTTAAATGTGGATAATTTTTCTGCTAAATTTTAGTTTACAATATTGAAAAGGAACAGCTTCCAGTATTAATCAGATACAGACGACAATCTTTTGAGATGACTGCAAACTATACCATTTATTTTGTACATCAACTACTAATATATTAACTATTTTCTAACTGTTTTAGACCATAAGCAGTAGATATATAAAACTATCAAGTTAGCTGTTAAAGTAAAATGACAGCTATTGCCGAGCATATTCCTGGCCGAGAAACAGTGGAAGACAAGTTCAAAGAATTCTATTTCTTGATATACCACTTCTCTAGTGGAAGGACTGATGCTTGAATATCTGACACAGACCAATACATGCTCAATAGTAGCAACTAAGGTAGTCTTTTAGAAAATCCCACAGACAACTGCAATTTGGACATAAAACTTTAAGATAGCCCACTTGAATCATTTTGAATATTAAACTTTTTAAAAACTACTGAATTTGTTCCCGCCTTTCATTGTTAGCAGTAAGTTGTTCAAATCATTTTAGCAACCAAAGTATTTCAGTATATTTTAAATTGAAAGGATCCAGGCAGTTAATCTCTTCAATATTTCATTAAAAACATTTATTCTCAAGCTAAACTGGATAAACTTTTGAAAAATATGTCAACTCGTAAGCCTGAAATGTGTGAGGTGTTGCGTACAAACCTTGGGGCCTGCTGAAAAGCACATCCAGTTTTTAATCATTTTCAAAGAAAATAAAAGTCCTCTTTAATAATATCAATCACAGAATTATTTATTTCATTTAACCTCACCTTTTTGTATCTGACATGTATTGAATCCTTCCTGGAGGTAAAGTATAAGGAGTAAGAGTGTTATTTACTGCTATTGTGATTCGATATTGAAGAGAGGGACTCTGCATAATTTTAGTGACATCAGCTTCAAAAGGAAGGTGGCCGCCTTCATGGGAGGTAACTTGTACACCATTCACCCACTGCAAAAAGACACAGTCATATTAATCTCGATCTTTGGAATATTTCATTTTGCAACCACCTAATTGAACCAAGTCAAAATCCAAAACAAAGCCTTGACCAACAAATGAATATCCTCTGTCCATCTGTAACCCCCAAAGGGGGTTCACGGATCATACTGCCTTGTTGTTTTATACAATTAGCATATTTGGGCATATATTGACATAGATATAAACTCCAACACCAAATTCTGTGGCAGCTCACTGGTCAACCTGTAAATTACCCTGTTTTATGTTAACCAATTATCGATTAATTCAGTAGATTACCCAATTCCATGCACTTTTGTTTCATAGTCTCTTTTGTGGCACAATATCAAATCCCTTACAGATGTCCAAATGGCTTGTCCGGATCATCACAATCTCAAAATACTAACACTTGTCAAAAATGATTTCCCTTTCATAAACCCCTATCAACTTTGCCCAATACAGCGAAAACATCTGTCTGATACTGTTGGGTCCCATTTATTTAACTTTTGGGACGTGATGTTTAGACTGTGTAACCAATTATATTGTATCATGCGTAACCTCGTGTTTATTGTATTTCTCATAGTTCCAGAGCATAGCTTTTACCAAGTTTCATTCTTTATGTTTAGATCTTGTTCCCATTTTTGTTTGGGTTTACAGCTTGTTTCCACGTTCTCTTCTTCTTGCAGTTTGATGTACATATTCAAAATTGCTTCCTTCTGGTAACCTCAGCCTGCTTCCCAATTTGTCTCTCAAGTACGTTTTCAGTTGGTGATATGTAAACATTGTACCGCGAGTTATACCATATTTGCTGTAAGTACATGCAATTTGGGCATGTGAGAAAGTGGAAAAGTTTTGGGAAGATCTAAATCAGGTATTAAATAAAATCACAAAAAGCCACATACCAAAAAACCCAGAGATCTTTCTTCTAAGTAATATAAGAAGTAAAGAACTTGGACTCTATTTGGATGGAGCACAAAAAAGATTTATTATGATAGCCTTAGCTGTAGCCAAAAAATGTATTATGTCAACCTGGAAATTAGAAGATAACCTGAGAATACAGCAATGGTACATAGAAATGAATAAATGTATTCCATTGGAAAAAATAACATATAATTTAAGAAATAACGTCATAGTATTCGAACAAATTCGGGAACCGTACATGGAGAAATCCCACCACGGACCTCCACCACCTAAAATGACAGAAGGAGAAGACGAAATGAACTGACCCAGTATGTAAAAGTAGATGACACAAATTTCTTGTTTATTTTCATTGTGCGATGACATTGTTTAATGGGTTTAATGTATCATATATGTTGGGCGTTGGGTGGGTGGGGAGGGGGGGGTGAAGGAGGGAAGGAAGGGAGGGGGGAAATAGGGGAGAAAATGTGTTTATTCAAGAGGGAAATGTTTGTGTGTATTTTGGTCAGTGTGGCTCATAGAATGAAAAATAAAAAAATTTAAATAAAAACTTTGCTCAATACCATACCAGTGTTTTCCATACCAATGATATCAGGCTACCAGAACAATAGTCGCCTATTCTTCATCTCAAATAGTGGACCTATGCATGTGTTACATTTAGTTGTAGAGCTGAGTATTAAATTTTAAAATGTAAATAAGGCACATGGGCAAAAATAAAATTTGCTTTTCACACACCCAAGTAAAAATTAACAATTATTCAATATATTTCAGAAGTTACTTATCAAAGTTTTCTCAAAGTAATTAGGAATGGACAAGGGCATTCAAAATTGCTTCACAAAACCTGTTACAAAGTAAAACCCCTGGTATCTGGCACCTATGGGGATTGGTAAATGCCAGATAAATATTTTTTTTTCCCGGTTGTTTGATGTTGTGTGGTTTGGCAAAATAACCACTATGGGGGGGGGGGGGGGGGGGGGTGGTGGGAAGAAAATTTAAACTTTCATTTTTTTTGCCTTTTTTTTTGCCGGTTGCTTGAATTCCGAATAACAGAGATTTTACTGTACTAACCTCTGTATTGTTCCTAAATTTCACTGTACATAACATATCCTCAAATTCAATATAAAATTGTTTTAAAATAAGCCCTGTGATCTGTGATTTGGTCCACTTATTTACAGATTTAATGGCACTGGGGAGCAATCTAAAAGGGATCCACTGTACTAATTACTCAGGTGGGAAGATATTCGAACTATTGTTTGTTTAGAACAGTGGTTTTCAAACTTTTTTTCTTCCCACTCACATACCACCTTAAGTAAGCCCTTACTAATCACAGAGCACAGGGATTACTTAAAGTGGTATGTAAGTAGAAAGAAAAAGTTTGAAAACCACTGATTTAGAAGAATGAGGGGTGATCATATTCAAAAAGAATATTCTGAGAGAATATGCTGCTACAAGCACCATTATCTGGATGACAGATGTAAGTGGCACCTTATCACCTGCCATTTGGAAATCCAATATATAGCACATCAACCCTCTCAAATAAATTATTTTTTAAAAAATCAATGAAGTTATTTGGATACAATTTGTCTTTAAAAAATCGATGTGGAATTTCTCTAATCATTACAAAACTTGTCCAAGAGTCACCTAACTGTCCCCAATTATTGTTTCTAGATTTTTCCACCACCAAAGCTAAATGAGTGATTTGTAATTACTGAGTTTATCTTCATATTATTTTCAAATAAAACAATAATATTTGCGATTTTCTAGGTAATGACCAAGATCCCTGCAATCCCTTCAGAAACCTATAATGTACTCATCATGAAAAAATGATTATCCACTTTAACCCTTTGGACTCAGTGTCCCAGTTTTCCAGGACTGGTTTTATACCCAACCACCAGCTAGTTCATTCTGGTGCTTGTACAGTAGTTTACCCATTGACCCAGTCTGGAGTATATATTATAAAAGGTTAAAAATGGCAGATATCAAAGAGTTAAGCTATCTGCACCATCAATCTGTGGTCTAATTTGTGTATCAGGTGTACTGAATTTTAAAATCACTGAGCTCAAGACTTTGCAAAGCTAAATTTTTCAAACAGAAATTTGTATTGTTAGAATTGGACCTTTTTAAGGGACGAAGTATACACCAATATTGTGTTTCAATAAACTTCAAAACATCTGTAACAATAATGGTCATTTATCATCCACTCAAAGTCTATTTTTTTTTTTTTTTTTTTACACATTAAATCAAATTCTAATTCTTAATTAAGCTAGTGATAAAGTTTTATCAAACAAACATTATTTGAATCAGGAATACTTACAACAACAGAGTAGTAATTGGCGCTACCAACATAGAGTACCACTCTCTTCCCAGCATCTGATGAAGTCCAACATCTGGGAACCCAAACCTCTTTTTCATACCACACCCAGCCAGTGAAATCCCTCAACTTGGGATCTTGTGTGATGTCATTGAAACTTGCTGGAACAGGCATGTCGATCACTGGTCCTGTCTAAAAGGAAAAGTCATTTATGATGGGACGCTCTGCAAACCAACAGGGCAAGTTCAAATATCTGATAGATTTCAAAAAGCTCTTCAGATGCAACGAAGCTAGAATTATCAGTTTTGTTCCATATGAATATTTATTCGATACAATATGCTTTTCAGGGTGAAGGGTAGTAGTTTCTAACCTGCTAATGTACATGTTACCAGAGGCACATATTGCAACATTTCCATATTAATCCCTCTAGTAAGACAGGTTCCACAAATTTATAAAATAGTACAATATCTAGCCTGATAATCCAGTGAGTGCTAAAGGATTGATAAAACATCCAAAGTCCCATCTTTCAAATGAAATGAGACCCTCCATAAAGGTCACAGAATTTTGTATACAGCATTGAGTGCATCTTCCAACCAACTTGTCCTTGCCAACCAAGTTGGCATTCGCACCAGTCACCATTTCACCCATATCCTTCTAAACCCTTCCTATTCAAATATCTGATGATCAAAACCATTCTTTGGGTTCCTCTGCAACTCATTCCAGATGCCCCTCAGTCTCCTACACTCAAGGCAATAAAGACCCAGCCTCTTTCACTCAATCGTGGTAAATCTCTTCAGAATTCTTCTGACTTAATGTCATCTTTCCTATAGCTGAGCAACAAAAAATAGGCACAGTACTCGATGTGTGATCTCACCAATGACTTGCATAACTGCATCATGGTGTCCCAACATTACTCAATCTCATCAAATGCCTTCTTACCCACCCTGTTCACCTGTCACCAGGTGAACTTTCAAGGAATTATGCATCAGTATTCCAAGGTGCTTCTGTTCTACAACCCTCTCCGGAACTTCATCATTCACAGTGCAAGGCCTGCCCTGATATGACTCACTTCCCCTCACTTGCCAGAGTTCATTTCCATTTGCCATTCCTTGGCTCACCTTCCCATCTTGTCTAGAACCTGTTGTCCTCACTATCCACTTTCTCACTAGTTTTGATACCTGCAAATTTACAAACCCTTTTAATTACTATGTCACCCATATCAATATAGATGACAAATAGCAGCGAACTTGGCACAGACCCCATGGCCCATCAGTGGTCACAGGCCTCCAATCAGAGAAGTAACCCTCCACCTTCCAAGCCAGTTTTCAATCCAATGGGCCCGCCCACCTTGGATGTCAAGTGATCTCACCTTCCAAACTAGGCAAAAGCCTTGTTCAAGCGGCACAGTTGGCATAGCAGTTAGTGTAACACCTTTACAGTGCCAGCATTCAGGACTGTGGTTCAAATCCCACACGGTCAGTAAGGAGTTTGTACAGTCTCTCCGGGTTTTCCCCAGGGACTCCAGTTTCCTTCCACAGTTTGAAACTTAACGGGGATGTAGGTTAATTGGGTGCAAGTTAGGTGGCATGGACCTGTGGGCCACATGGCCTGTTATCATGCTGCATTTAAATTTAAAGTCCACATAATCCAAAATCAACTACCCTGACCTCATCAGCCCTCTTCCTCTCCTATGCAAAAATCTCTGATTCGCCGATTTCCCATGCACAAAGTCATGCTGACCCTCCCTAATCAGTCCCTGCGTATCCAAATGCTGGGAGATCCTGCCCCTCAGAATTCCCTCCAACGTCTTTCCCACTGCTGACATCAGGCTCATCGGCCTATAGTTCCTTACCTTCTGTGATTCTTAAATTACAATACAATATTAGCCACCCTCCAGTTTTCCAGAACTTCATCTATGGCAAAAGATGATAGAATATTTCCACCCAAAAATAGACTTTATTCACAATAAATTATGTACCAAAAAATGTTCACTCTTTTCGCACCCACAGAGTCAAATCTTATCTATACATTCCCATCGATGTACAATGTAAATATATTCTCTATATACCCAATCACCACCCCTTTTGCACCTTGCTGCTTCTCCCACCTCTGGACTGTGGTCCTTCCCCACAGCACCCTCACGTTGTTCCACCAAGCTTCAGTCTGTACTCCTGCAGCTTGGAAGATGCCAGTCAGCAGCATTCTCAGACCATCTCCACTTACTGAAAGACCAATAGGTTTCAGGCAGACCAAAGTGCGTCTTTTACCGAGTTGGTCTTCCAGCAGTTTTGGATGTCTGACTCTATGCGTGTCCCTGGGAACAGTCCTTAGTTCAGAGAGTCCACCATCAGACTACTGTTGGGGATGAACAGTGACAAAACCCCCTGCATCCTTCTCCACATACTCTTTGTGAATGTGCATGCAGCAATGGGGTGGCCGACTGTCTCCATGCCACCACCATCGTCTCGAGGACAATGTGCATGGTCAGTGATGTTCTGGTTGACTCAGAGGGTTCCTCTCACTGGCAGCCAGGCCAAGTCCTGGTGCTTGTTCATGAGCCCTAATGACGAGGAGGCTTTCTACCAGGTGACCTGGATGGTCTATTCAGGGAACAACCCACCAGGTCCATCAAGTCCTCGTCTCTCAGTTTCTGCAGGACATTCTATGGTGAATCACTCCTTGTGATCAAAGATGTTGGTTTGGAAAAACTTTCCCACGAAGGATAGGTGGTGTGGAAAAATCCAGCTGACTAGGACATTCCGTGGCAACGGGGCCAGGCCCATCCTGAGCAAAACCTGGGACAGGAAGAGGCTCAGCATATAGGGGTAACATCCCGTGATGCCATAGGATGAGCACGTGAGGATCTGATTTCCTTGGTAAATTAGTTAAAAAAGTGCTATTTAAGAAATGTTTTTAAACTAATTCTTCTTTGTTCTTCTTTGGCTTGGCTTCACGGACGAAGATTTATGGAAGGGGTAAATGTCCACGTCTAATTAATACTTAAAAAAAACTAAGTACTCCTACTTTACAATAAAAATGTCTCCAAGAAGAGAATAGCTTCAGCCTCACCTGGAGCCCAACTAGAAGAAAGGATGAGAAGAGATTCAAGGCCTACCTCAATGATGAAGCAGGGAGTGAGTGATCTCTTTGAAGGGCCCTCCACCAGCATCTCCACCCACAACTACAGAGATGGCATCAGAGGAGAACCTGGGACTGAACTGCACATGCGCGAGAAGAACAGCAAAGCACAAGACATTATTGGGAGTAGGGCCACAAGTCATGGAGAAGTCGGAGACCTCCACTTCAGCGCCAGACAACGAGGAGCCGAGCTCCAGAGGAGGAACTGAAAGCAAAAATGAAGAAGAACGACAGGAAAAGGAAGTAATTAAAGGAGTTAAAACCATTTCACAAAGTAAAAGATTTAGCTACAGCAATAATGCATCAGTTTAAAGTAATGAAAGTGGAAATAAAGAAGAAACAAAGGGATTGAAGGCAGAAATGAATGCAGAAATAAAGGGGAAACTAACAGAGTGTTAGAGGTTGTGAATAAAATGAAGAAGAAATTAGATAAAATGGTTGAGAATATAATGAGGGTACAGGACAAAAAGCACCATGTTGAGGACAGGGTGTCAATTGTGGAAAATACAACTACTGGTTTAATCACGCTGAATCAAAAGCTTTTAGAAAAAGTGGATGTATTGGAAAACTTCAGCAGAAGGAATAATATTAAAATAGTGGGCATTCCTGAAGAGAAAGAGGGTCCAGATTCAATTTTTTTTCTTTCAATAATGGATCCCTAAAGTTTTGGGAGAGCAAAACTTTGAAGATCCAATTCAAATTGAAAATGCTCATAGGGCTCTGAGAGCAAAACCACTTCCAAACCAGAATCCACGTTCTATATTAATCAATTTTTTTTAAAAATCAAGATAGAGAGAAGGTTCCAAGTCTTCCTGTGAGAGGGACAAGGGACAGAAATAGAATTTTATGTAATCCTGATTTGAGTGAAGTTTTATTAAAGAGAAGGAAAGAGTTCAAGCCAGCTAAGAAAGCTCTTTTCGATGAAGACTACAAATTTGTGCTACGCTACCCTGCGACTTAAGATTTTCATACCAGGAGACCAAAATAAATTCTTTACTAGTTCTGTTCAAGCAGAAAAATTTGTCTGGGGTCTCCCTAGAATTCAGTCCCAAGAAGATACTTCATCTCTGCTGAAGTAAGTTATTTTCTTTAACCTGCTTCATTATTATTCAGAAAGTTGGTAAAGATGAAAGAAATTAGAATAAGAATTATTCTTTTTTTCTTCTTTCTTTTTGATATCTGGGAAGTTATTTTAGTTGAAGATCTTCTTCTTTCTTCTTTGGCTTGGCTTCGCGGACGAAGATTTATGGAGGGGGTAAAAAGTCCACGTCAGCTGCAGGCTCGTTTGTGGCTGACCAGTCCGATGCGGGACAGGCAGACACGGTTGCAGCGGCTGCAGGGGAAAAATGGTTGGTTGGGGTTGGGTGTTGGGTTTTTCCTCCTTTGCCTTTTGTCAGTGAGGTGGGCTCTGTGGTCTTCTTCAAAGGAGGCTGCTGCCCGCCAAACTGTGAGGCGCCAAGATGCACGGTTTGAGGCGTTATCAGCCCACTGGCGGTGGTCAATGTGGCAGGCACCAAGAGATTTCTTTAGGCAGTCCTTGTACCTTTTCTTTGGTGCACCTCTGTCACGGTGGCCAGTGGAGAGCTCGCCATATAATACGATCTTGGGAAGGCGATGGTCCTCCATTCTGGAGACGTGACCCATCCAGCGCAGCTGGATCTTCAGCAGCGTGGACTCGATGCTGTCGACCTCTGCCATCTCGAGTACCTCGACGTTAGTTGAAGATAACTATACAGTAAATGTACCGAGGGAGTTGGGAGGAGATGGAGGTGCTGATTGTTATGGGATTGTGTGATTTTTGACCTTGGTCGCAGCCATAAAACGGAGGTAGTGTTGTACATTATTTAAACAATACTTAGAGGGAGGGTTTTGTTTAGATGTGTGCAATTATAAATTTTTTGAGTGTTTATCTGTTTTCTTCTTTCTTCTATTTGGATTGCTGGAGGAGATGCGTACTGACATAGGATATCAAATAATGGAATTAGGAGTTTTGCGGTGGGAGGTAACAGAAGCAACTCAAAAGGGATTGATTATAGTTTACCAAGATGAGTAAGGTAATGAAATTTGTAAATTTTAATGTTAATGGGTCAAACAGATATATAAAAAGGAAGAGGGTGTTAATACATTAATGGGAGTCGATGTGGCTTTTCTCCAAGAAACACATTTAATTGAAAAACAACTCTTGAAATTAAAAAGGGGCTGGGTTAGATATGTAGTGTCTTCTTTGTTTAATTTTAAGGCAAGAGGTGTGGTAATATTGATAAAAGGCAATCTTCCAATTAAAATTCAAAATGTTGTAGGGAGGTATGTAATGGTACATTGTGATGTATATTTTGAATGGTGGACTTTTTAAAATTTATATGCTCCAAATATTGATGTTGAGAAATTTATTCAAGAAGCATTTCTTAATTTAGCAGAGGCACATGGAAATATTTTAATAGGAGATTTCAATTTCTGTTTAGATCCATTGTTTGATAGCAAGTAGCAATGAGAACAGCAGCAGCAAAAGCTACTTTGGTATTAATGAGAGACTTGAATTTAATAGATGCATGGAGGAGGATTCATCCTAGAGAGAGAGATTATTCATTTTATTCGAGTAGGCATGATTCTTTTTCTAGAATTGATTTATTTTTAAATTTCAGCACAAATGCAAACAAGGATTCTTGAAGCTGATTATAAAGCAAGGATCTTATCTGATCATTCGCCTTTATTAATAACGATTGAAATCCTGACTAGGATAAAACGATTTATATTGAAAAGACTTTTGTGAGTTTGTTAGAACACAAATTTGGACATTTTGTGATATAAATTTGAACTCTGTAAATGATAAATTTATTATATGGGTTGCTTTGAAAGTGTATTTAAGAGGTCAAATTATGTTTTACTTCTAAATTTAAAAAGGAGTATATGAGAAAGATTGATCAGTTAGAAAGAGAAATAATATTTTGGAAAAGGATATTCAAAATCAGGATGCTGAAGATAAACAGGAAATGAATTAATTAAAAAAACTTCAATCACATTACAAATTTACAGAACAGAGAAAGCAATTACAAAACAAAGATATGAATTAGATGAAAGTTCACAAGGTACTTTCTGGGAAATTAAAAACAGCAGGTTTCAAAAACAAATTAATGCAATTAAAAAGGACACTAATTTTATTATAAGCCTCAAGAAATAAATTAATCCTCTAAGAATTTTTATTTGAAATGGTATAGCTCAGAATCTTTAAAAGACAAAAATAAAATAGATATTTATTACAGATAGCTTTGCCTATATTAGGGTTTGAGGAGCACATTAAAGTGCTCCCTTTACTCAGTAAGAGGTGAGGGAGGCTAAGAGTTCATTACAGAGTAATAAATCTCCACGAGAGAATGGATTCCCACCCTAACTGTATAAAAAAATTAAAGATTTATTAATTCCTATCTTTATGGAAGTATTAGATCAGGCTTCAGAAATCCATATGCTCCCAGAATTATTTTCGACAGCAATAATTACAGTGATACCTAAAGAAAGATAGAGACCCTTTAAATCCTTCATCATATTGACCTATTTCATTATTAAATGTAGATAAGATTGTTGAAAAATTTTTGGCAAAAGAATGATTAAGTTACCTAAATTAATAAATATGGATCAGACAGATTTTGTAAAAAAAAAAGACAGTCAGCTGAAAATGTGGCCGATTACTTAGTGTAATTCATTTAGGGCAAAAAAAAGAAATTTAAGTGTTGCAGTGGCTCTAGGTGGAGAAAAAATGTTTGATGGACTGGAATAGGACTCTTTGTTTATGGTGTTAGATAAATTTGGATTCAGATCAATATTTGAAAACTGGATTAGGGCATTTTTAGGGAATTATATAATAATCCTAAAGCTAAAGTAGTGACTAATGGACAAGTATCTGCACATTTTGAGTTGGTGAGGACAAGTAGACAAGGATGTCCCTTATCCCAAGCGTTGTCTATTTTAGCTTTAGAACCATTTGCAGAAGCAATTCAGAGTATTTTGAAAATTAAGGGTTTTATGGTTGATCAAGAAGAGCATAAAATTAGTTTATTTGCAGATGACTTTTTAGTATATTTGATTGAACCTGACACTTCTTTACAAAAACAATGTTAAATTGGAAAAATATGGAAAAATTTCAGGTTATAAAATAAATTGGGATAAAAATGAAATGATGCCATTAGCGGAAGGAGACTATAGTCAATGCCAAAGGGATACCCAGTTAAAAAGGCCAAGAGATGGTACTAAATATTTAGAAATTTGTACAGATTAATCGTTACTCTGAAGAATTTATATAAATTGAGTTAAAAAGGTTGAGGGAAATTTTTTAAAATGGATCAATTTACCTACAACTTTAGTGGGCAGAGTTAATTGTATTCCAAGAATACAACATCTTTTTCAAGTACTACCTATTTTAATATCAAAAATATTTTTTCAAGAATTTAACAAATATGTAAGGAAATTCCTCTGGAAAGGTAAAATGTCAAGAGTTTCTACAGAAAAGTTAACATGGAACGATGAATTGAGAAGCTTACAGCTTCCTAATTTCAAAAACCACCATCGAGCGGCACAAATGAAATTTCTTACTTTTTTTGAAAGAGAAGATAAACCAGCATGGGATAAAATAGAACTGATTAAAAGCAGAAGAATTCATATACAAATGGGTTGTAAAATGCACCATTGTTGAAGCACCTGATTATTAACTGGAATAAAATAAATGATGAAATTGGTGCAAGGACGTACATTTCCCAAAATATCTTTTATTCAAAATTCTCTTATACCTTTTTCAAAAGATAATCAAGTTTTAGGTCCTTGGTTTTATGTGGATTATAAATGTTGAAGATTTATTATGAAAGGGGTCAATTAATGACATTTGAACAATTGAGAAATAAATATGGAATAACCCAAAATACTTTTTTTTTTAATTACAAGTAGGAACTCCTAAACATAAATCTAAACAGAGATGGGTATTAGATTTGAATATTGCAATTGATTAGCAAAGATGGGCAGATCTTTTCAGAGGTTGTATGACTATTAATGCAAGGTATAAATTAGTTCAGTACAATTTTTTTTACATCAGTTATAACAAAAATTGAATAGAATGAAATCAGACTTATCAGATTTAGGTGTGGTGAGAATGTAGGAATTTTTTTTTGCATTTTTCCTTTTTGGGTGAATTTAGGGAACTTTCTGGAACAAGTTACAGGTACTGTATTTCCGCAAAATCCAGATTTATTTTTATTAGGAAATATTGAAGGAACAAGACCTAAACTAAAACTGCCAATATACCAATTAGAATTTGTTGAAGTTGTATTAGCAGTGAGAGGCAAGGAAATGTGGCAGTTACTTGGAAATCAGGTCCACATTTGGGTATGGCACAATGGAATGCAGAAGTTCAAAGTTGCTTTCCTTTGGAAAGCAAATTACATAATTTGAGAAATAAATATGCTGCATTTTTACAAATTGGGCACCCGTATACTCAATTATTCGGTTTAAATTTGTAATGCTTCATGTGCCTCTGGACCTGCAAAAGAACTCTGTTTAAACATGTGTTAGATGGCATCCCTCTTCTTTTATTGTACATAACTATATTGTATCTTTTATATTAATTATTTTGAGGGAAGGTGGTTTTGGGGGATCACATATGCAGTTTCTAGCCTGTTTTTGCAATTTGTATTATTATATTAATCTTTGACAACTACATTCAAAAACCAACAGTATACATAGCGGAACTTGATGCCCTCATTCTTTGGTTCGACCCACAGCCTGAAGAAGCAACGCACGAAGGTGTTCATCAAGATGACGGCTACGTTCGCCAGATGAGCTGGAAAACCACCCTGGTGACCACCAGGGTGGAGGTGCAGGGGATGGGCCACACCTGCATCATGTACAGTGGTCCTGAAAGCACCTCTCACCTGATGACCAGGTTCTTCCCTGTTACTGAGAGGGAGCGCTGTGCCCACAGATGCGATTTCTGGTGGACCTTGGTGATCCACTCCGAACAATTCTTCTTGTATGCTTCGGCCCCCTACAAACCAGAACCCCAACACTTTCAGGTAATCAGTTCTGAATGAATGGTGGATCGATTTACCTTGGCACCCAATGCTGAATCACACTGGCCATAGACACTGATCAATCTACAGACCAATCCTGTGTATGAACAAAAGACAGCGACGTCATCTGTGTACAACGAGGCCTTGACCTCAGTGACTGCTAGATGTAACAAATATTACTGCAACAACCTCCACAATTTCTACCATAGCTACCAACAAAGGAAAACACAGTCAGGAACTAGTGACTCGTCCATCTAACACGAGTCAAGGCCGCCAGCACCCTCCCCCTAGTCATTTACATACGGGTCATAACTTGTCTGCTTCAATTTGTGTCTTCCATGATCTTTTCCACAGTAAAGATTGATCAGAAATATTCCTCCAAAACCTCACCCATTTTCTGTGCCTCCACACAAAAATAATGCTAATTTTTAAGGGGACCAATGGACCCCACCTTGCATACCTATAGAATTTTTCCTTTCTCACTGCCTGGCAAATCTATCTTGGTTTCCTTCCTTCTCAAATACAAGTTAAAAATTATAGCAGGGTGATATAAAATCAATATATTCCCACTGTCAAAAATCACAACATTTTATTTGATCACTGTTATCATTGACCATGAAACATTACTATGAACAAGTTTCCCTAATGTTTCCTATATTCCATCAACTCCACTTCTGAATCACTTTCTTGGTAGCAAAATGTTTTGCAATCTCTCCAGATGCTCCATAAAATTTATCGTTACTTTTCTGCATTACACAATTTCATGGGGTTACTGTTAGAAGGCTTACAGGACACAGTGACACTATCATTTTAAGAAGAAAAAAAAAACCAAAATTCAGGAAGAATTCATTTCAGTTACCATTCTTGTCTCACCCACAGGACGGGAGGGGTGCTTGTGTTTAGCAATACCAGAGGAAGGGGTGGGCAATGGGGAGAGAGGGAAATAAACTAGGGACACCAGAGGAGGGCAATGGGAAAGAATCTACGGGCGCTTGAGGAAGGGGGTGGGCGAGGGGAAAAAGGAAAGAATCTACAGGTAACTGAGGAGGGGGTGGCTGAGGACAAAAGGGATCTATGGGCTCCTGAGGAGGGGGGGTGGGCGATGGGAAAAGGGAAAGAATCTACAGGTACCTGAGGAGGGGGTGGGCGAGGACAAAAGGGGTCTATGGGCACCTGAGGAGGGGGTGAGTGATGGGAAAAGGGGTCTATGGACACCTGAGGAGGGGGGAGGGTGATGGGAAAAGGGGTCTAAGGGCACCTGAGGAGGGGGGTGGGCGATGGGAAAAAGGGGTCTATGGGCTCCTGAGGAGGGAGGGTGGGCGATGGGAGAAGGGATCTATGAGCACCTGAGGAGGGGGTGGGTGATGGGAAAAGGGGTCTATGGGCTCCTGAGGGGGGGGGTGGGCGATGGGAAAAGGGAAAGAATCTACGGGCACCTGAGGAGGGGGTGGGTGATGGGAAAAGGGATCTATGGGCTCCTGAGGAGGGGGGGGGGTGGACGATGGGACAAGGAGTCTATGGACACCTGAGGAGGGGGGGTGGGCGATGGGACAAGGGGTCTATGGGCACCTGAGGAGGGGGGTGGGCGATGGGAAAAAGGGGTCTATGGGCTCCTGAGGGGGGGGGGTGGGCGATGGGAAAAGGGAAAGAATCTACGGGCACCTGAGGAGGGGGTGGGTGATGGGAAAAGGGATCTATGGGCTCCTGAGGAGGGGGGGGTGGACGATGGGACAAGGAGTCTATGGACACCTGAGGAGGGGGGTGGGCGATGGGAAAAGGGATCTATGGGCTCCTGAGGAGGGGGGGTGGGCGATGGGACAAGGGGTCTATGGGCACCTGAGGAGGGGGGTGGGCGATGGGAAAAAGGGGTCTATGGGCTCCTGAGGAGGGAGGGTGGGCGATGGGAGAAGGGATCTATGGGCTCCTGAGGAGGGGGGGTGGGCGATGGGACAAGGGGTCTATGGGCACCTGAGGAGGGGGGGTGGGCGATGGGACAAGGGGTCTATGGGCTCCTGAGGAGGGGGGTGGGTGGGCGATGGGAAGAAACTGGTGAGAAGAGGTGGGGTGGTACCCCAATCAGGCACACACCCTAGAACCACAGTAAACCCCATCCCCCCATCTAAGTCAGCCACCCGCTGAGATCCTCCAGCGCATCCCCCACCACACCCCCCCTACTCCATCCCTCCTCCTACCTCCCTCATCGGTCGCTGGTACCACTTCTCCTCGAAGCCCTGCCTCCTGCCGGAGGACCGGTCCGCCCGGAAGCTCCACAGCCCGCTCAGCTCCTTCAGCTCGCGGGTCGGGGTCTCCCGGGGGCTCAGGGCGCGCGTGGAGCCGAGCACGGCGAGGAGCAGCGCTAAACCCGGGGCCGCCGCCATCACCTCGGCGGGCGGCGCGAGTCTCGTGACCCGGCCGCTCACGTGACCCGCCTCCCCCTTCCAGCGCGGTGCCGGAGCTGCTCTCCCACTTTGAATCTGGGGGAAGGGAGCAGCAGCTCGGGTGTTGCACGGGGGCGGGTGGGGGGGGGTTTACGCTGCTCCCATACGCCTGCAATATTTTGCATTTAACAGGCAGCGCGAATTGCTTTGGATTCGACGCCGCAAGTTGGTCCCTTTCCCTGCTTCGAACCATCAGCTTTGCCCCCCCCCCACCCTCCTTCTGCAGGGCAGAGGCTCTCCCGGGTCACCGTCCCGGATTGCTGCTGCTCGACTTCAGATTTATTGCCGGGGTTGTTTGCCCTCCCTAGTCGAAGTTGAGGGGCACCTCAAAACTTTTGGGTGGGGCCAGGGAGAGCGAGCTGCGCAGGCGGTCCACCTCGCCCCCTCGCCCCGGCCGACCAGTCGAGACGGCCGGAGGCAGGTCAGGATGGCGCTCCGCAGCGCCTTCCCGCCCGTCCATCCAGCCATGGTTTCGTCCGCCGAATACGGGCTCCACTCACCAGGTAGTGATGCGATAGGAGAAGGGAATCTATGGGCATCTGAGGAGGGGGTGTGGGATGCGCTGTTAGCCAGAATCAGACACACACAAGGTAAAGACTGTACAACAGGCTTTAATCCACAAAGACTTCCACAGAGCCAGACTGGCTGTGGCTGCAGCAACTCCGAGTGAGGCCTCGGGTGGCTGGCACAGGCTTATAAACCCAGAGGGTGATTGACACCTGACTGGGTGGGGCTTGATCCCTTCAGGCCGACTGATTGGCTGCCGGCCAGATGTTGTCCTGTCCCCTTACACTCCTGCAGGTACAGAGGTTGCCCCCTGCAGTAGGCCGCTGGTGGACCACCACAGGGTGGGCAAGGGGAAAAGGGATCTATGGGCTCCTGAGGAGGGGAGGGGGGGTGGGAGAGGGGAAAAGGGAATCCTCCTCCACCTTTGCAGCCCTTGGGAGAGGTCTCCTCTTCCGCCGTTGGGACGATCACCTCGTGGTCTCGTAATGACACCACCCCCTCCCCCTTGTTTCCGCCTGCTGGCCTACAAGTGGGAGATTTAGGAGGCAAGTGAGGTCCCAGTGATGCCCCATCCCCACCTTAGGCGCAGCTATCAGCACCAAAGGTACTCCCTCTCCTCAGACATACATGGCTTAACATGAACACCGAGATCCTTTTTCCTGCCGGCAAGGCAGAATTACTACTTCTTCGGTAGCGCAAAAAAAATACACGCGTAGATAAATAAGGAAATGTAAACAAACTGTGCAATGCAGAGAGAGAGAGAGGGGCAAAAAAAAATCAATAAAGTGCAAAAGTAAGAGTCCTTAAATGGAATTTGTCCTTGAGGAGTCTGGTGGTGGAGGGGGAGCAGCTGTTCCTGAACCTGGGGTGCGAGGCTTGTGGCACCTACACCTCTTTCCTGATGGCAGCAGCGAGAACAGGGTGTGTGCTGGGTGGTGTGGGTCTGTGATGATTACTGCTGCTCTAAGACAGCAGCACTCCCTGTAGATCAGTGTTTCTCAACCTTTTTCTTTCCACTCACACACCACTTGAAGTAATCCCTATGCCATTGGTGGTCTGTGATTAGTTAAGGGATGGCTTAAGGTGGTACATGAGTGGGGAGGGAAGGATGAGAAAGATTGCTCTAGACTCGATTATTACTGAAATATCTCACATGAGAAAAATTGTCATTAGCCCATTTCCTTTGGGATTATGAAACTGTGCACATAACGAGTCAATTAGATATGATTAAAACAGTGGTTTTCAAACTTTTTCTTCCACCCACAGACCACCTTAAGTAATCCCTTACTAATCAAAGAGCGCCGATTGTGTAAGGAATATTTTAAGAGGTAAGTGAGTGGAAAGAAAAAGGTTGAGAACCACTGCTGTAGATGTTCTCAATGGTGGGGAGGGTTTTCATGGCCCAAACATTCCCAGGAGTGAGTGGCTGCATTGCCCTTCTGCAAAGAGGGTTTGACCATATCCTTGAATCCACCTGGTTATCTCTTCCCACCTGGTGTTGTGACCAGCCCAACGTGATAAAGTGTCACCAGGACCTCAATGTCGTGGGTGTTGGCCTAAGAAACGGTGCTGACATTGGTTTGCTCCTCCTTGCAGCAACTGGAGGACGTTAACAAGATAGCACTGGGGGCAAAAAAACACAGGAACTCAGCAGGTCTCGCAGCATCCATTGGAAGCAAAGATGTCTAACTGACGTTTTGAGCTCGAGTCCTTCTTCAAGTTACGAGTAAAAAGCAGGGAAGCACCTGAATTAAAAGGCTTGGAAGAAGAGGCAGAGGGTGGAGCATAGACCAACAACAAGAGGTGTTAATTGGTGAGTGCCTTGAAATTTGTACTCTTGGTATCCCAGGTCTTCACTGAAACCTTGATCCTCACCTGACCTGAAATCTTGATCTTTTCCTCAGTTGCTCCAAGGCTGTGCTGGCACTTTGAAGGTGAGGCTGAGTTTCATCATCCATGGCTGCCTTCCTGAGATGTGAGAAGCGGTCTGTATATTCCAGGGATGATGGATTATACTGCAAAGTGAAAGAAGGCAGTAATAAGAAACAAAACCCAGTTTAAATGGGGTACATTATCAATTGACAGGAGACACAAGACTGCAGATGCTGGAATCGGGAACAAAAAAGAAACAATCTGCTGGAGGAGTTCAGCAGGTTGAGTAGTATCAGTGAGGTGGGGGTAGGAATTGTTGATATTAACCCTTCGTTAGGACAGATCATGGAGAGAGACAGAGTAAGGAGGAAAGGGTGGGATAGGTGAGGAAGGACCCAGTACGATATTGCTAAACCAAGTAGGGGTGGCAGATGATTAATGAATAGGTATGGTGATTATCTAAACTTGCTGGAGAGACATTGAGTGACTTCTGAAAATAAAAAAGTCAACATAACTGAATAATTCAAAGATTTTGGTGGTAATGTTGAGACTGCAATTTAGGTGATGAGGTTCCCTTCCTTGAAAGGTTACCACCACTTTAAGATGATTCTGCATTCTCTGGAGCTTGAGATGAAGCGAGAGCAAGAAAATAAATCATAAGGCTATTAAAGCAGGGGCTTAACTTACATAGTTCATGCAAATGTTGGAAATCAAATAAAAATAAACTCAGAAGAATTCCAAAAGAATGGCCTGAAATGCTGAGGAACTTTCTTTTTCCATGTAGAGCTGCCTGCCTTGTTTCTGAACCCAGTAAGAGTAGAAATCTGTTGTGGTTGGAGGCATTCATACTTGAGATGCAATTGATAGTAGCATTTCTGACCACAATTGATATTCCTGGATCCTTTGAAAGCCTCTTGCAATGTATTTCCTCATATCTGTCGACCTCATGTAGAGTCCCACCAATACCCTCGATAAATGGAGGAACAACCATTGATTTTCCAACTGGTATTGACGTCTCCAGTTTCTGCTAGCCTACTCTCCGTTCTCCCTTTGCCCTTGGTCTTCATTCCTCCAGCTCTCCACCCCCTTCCCTCTCCATTCACAGAGCCATCCCCCTTCTCCCCATTTGCTGGTGCGCCCTCCCTCGTCCACCCATTTCCTCTTGCCTTTGGGACTGTGCGGCTCCCTGCCATTTTGTTCGGGCCCCTGCCCACATTTTTTTTCATAACAATAAGATCATAAGAAATAGGAGCAAGAGTCGGCCATCCGGCCCACTCCGCCATTCTCTAAGATCGTGGCTGATCTGATGACAGGCTCATCTCCATCTACCTGCTTCCCCTTCCCCCCTCCCCCATATCCCTTAATTCCCCTACTAGTTAAAAATCTACCCTCATCTTAAATATATTTATTGATGTAGCCCCCACCCCACCGCCCCACTTCAATGGGCAGAGAATTCCACTGTTTCACCGCCCTCCAGGAAAAGCAGTTCTTCCTCATCTCCATCATGAATCTTGAGGGTAAATCTCACCTACCAGCAGAAACAATTTGTCCACCTCTATCGTGTATGCACCTTTCATAATTTTATACATTTCTATAAGAACCCCTCTCAGTCTTCTGAATTCCAGCAAGTACTGTCCCAGTCAACACAATCTCTCCTCATAGGCTAACCCCCATACCTCTTGAATCCAAAGCCAATATATCCTTCCTCAAGCCTTGCTGGACCAAACATTGTGCTTCAACTTCAACCACGGCGTCGGCAGACTTTACTTCCACAATTTTGGTGGATCAATTTTGTGGGGCAAGTTTCAAAAGAATTGAGAAATAAAAGCAAAGAAAAAAAATCGCTGGATATACACTAGGGAGGGGAGGGGATCAGGTCAGGCAAGAACATCAATGAGAATGAGATCACAAGCTCCACCATGCGCGGAACAACGATACATTCCGGGCCGTCCCAACTCCTCAGTTTGGAGGACCTGGCCCCAGGTATCACGAAGCATCTGGCAGGATGTGGAGAAACCTTTTCTTTGGTATAAATAGCAGTTTAAAAAGTATTTTGAGTAGATTTAAACAATAGGGTGGCCTCTTAATACAAAAAAAACTTTCCAATAGTTTAGTGCGTCATCGTAAACTTTTTCTAAACGAAAACAGTTGGACCAGGTCGGGACGCTGTCCCAAACCCGGATTTCTTGCCACCAATTGCGTGGTTCTGGTTTGTGCCGGCGCCGTCTATTCCCACTTCAGCATCTGTGATTTCTCGTCACAATCCGGCTGGGTGACGATCGCTGCAGTTTTTGTTCCCTTGGCTCATGTCCCTGCAGTCGGTCCAACGTGGGCAATGAGCCGAGATTGGCGCCCGGGCTTCGCCCACTGGCTCTGGTCCTGTGCAGTCCTTGCCGTCGTTTTTGCAAATGGGGAAGCACAAATGGGTACGTGGTTTGTATCAAGTTTGTTCTTTTTGCAAGAGTGGAGGGAATTAAACCGATCCTGAAGATTATTGCACGTTGAGACATCAGTTCACATACTGTTCAAATGTATTGGTCATTTCAAGTCTTAAATATAACCTGGGAAACAGGAGTCCTTACGGGTTATAAAGTAACCAGAAGCCAGACCCGCGGAAATGATGACCTGTGCAATAGGCAGGGGTAGCAGTAATTTATATAGAACACTGGTCTTCAACCTTTTTTCTTTCCACTCACACACCCAATGAAGAATTCCCTGTGCCATCGTGCTCTGTGATCAGTAAGGGATTGCTTAAGGTGGGGTGTGAGTGGGAAGGAAGTTTGAAAACCACTGATATAGAACATAGTACAACAGGAACAAGGCCCCAGTGTCAGTCCAAATCTAATTAAAACTCTTGCAGGAAGTCCTGCATCCCCTTCACATTCACCTGGAACATCTCAGCCGTTTATTGGCTGTAGCATCTCCCTCCTCAACCTTCGGATTCTCCTCAAAGTTTATGCCCCCCCCCTTCCCTTGTGAAGCAGCCAAGTTTAGTTGGGTTCTTCTGTACTTCCACCAGCTACATAAAAAGATATTGATGGTACGTGAGTGTAACACTGTGATTTGTGATTCCAGAACAGTCAAATAGAAAACCATTCTTATTGAGCATATTGGAAAGAGGAAAACATGAACATGCATATTACAAAATAAAAAGATTCTTAGAGAGCAATAGTTTATACACAATGAGTCATTAGGGAACCTTAAGCACAAAGTCTAGGATGTGTGAACACTATTAAAAAGCTTTTTTTAAAAATAATTCTTGTAAAATGGAAAAATTTAGAGAGATGTTTGAGGTACCTGTGCAAGGTTTTTGATGTCAGCCTTCAAATTGAATAGGTCACTTATCTTTTTGAATATTTTATTTTTGATTGTTTTTAAAAAAAAATACATAGTAACAAATCTACATTAAACTTTTTCTTACAAACAAAGCAAAAACAAAAGTCCCTCCCTCCCTCCAAACCTGTTCACAAATGGCAGGGGTTCCAACTCCAACCCCTGCAGAACTCCTCTGGTCATAGGGCTCCAACATGAGTAACTCTCTTCTACCTCTACCCTATGCCTTCTATGGCCTATCCAATTTCATGACCCGACTAGCAACTCACCGAGGATCCTATATTCCTGCACCTTACGACAACGAGGGAACTGGTCAAAAGTCTCAGTGGTCTATGTTCACAACATTAACTGTCCTTCCCTCATCAACCATCCTTTCCACCTGGAGGAAGTCACGTGATGGAGTAGTGGCCGGACGGTGAACTCCAGCCCTCTCCAGAAAAGTTGAAAAAAATAAAGGAAAGCACAAAGGCACAAAAATAAAAATTAAAGTAAAGTGAATATAAAGGTGGAAAGAAGATGGCGACGAAAAAAGAAAAGTCGAAACCAACGGTAAGAAGAGAGGAAGAGAAGACAACGGAAGAAGAAGGAGAAGGCCTTACCTGTTCGAAGAGGCCCGTGGTGGAGAGAGAAGCCCGCTCCCTCAGGTCGGTAGAAAGTGGACTACAAAAATGGCTCGCTGAGCCGAGTAAAAGTGCACAACCGCGCATGTAAAAAAACACACCGACAGGAGGGGCGACCAGCTGGGGAGTCGATCTCCACAGCCGGCAATGACAGCTACAGAACAGCAGCAGCAAGAGGAGAACATAGAAGACAACAAAAACAAGAAAGAAGAAAAAGAAAACAAAGAAACAACAGATGGCCAACCCAGAGGAAGAAGAAGAGGAAGAGTACAGTGAAATGGAAGAAGAAGGGAAAGTCAAGATAAAGGATATACTTTCTCTTATTAAAGAATACATGGATTCATTTAAAGAATGGCAAGTACAAGAATTTAGTGATTTAAGAAGAAGAATAAACAGTACAGAAGAGAAAGTGAATAAAATAGATATGACCATATCAGAAATAGGAAAAAGAATGGACAAGGTGAAAGAACGAGAAGCAGCAGTAGAAATGGAGGTAGAGGACTTAAAAAAGAAATTAGAAGAATCTAATAAAAAAGTTAAAGAGACACAAGAGCTGTTAGCTCAGAAAATAGATATAATGGAAAATTACAACAGAAGAAATAATATAAAGATAGTGGGCCTTAAGGAAGATGAAGAAGGCAAGAATATGAGGGAGTTTATAAAAGATTGGATCCCCAGGATCTTAGGATGTCCAGAACTACAGCAAGAAATGGAAATAGAAAGGGCACATTAGCCTTGAGAAGGCTGAAGATGAGCCTATTATCGGATCAGTCATGCTCTCATTGAATGGTCAGAAGGCCAACTCCTAGCTCTCATGTTCAAAACATCCACGGGAGGCAAAGATATACAGTATAACCACCATTTCAAGCCCGAAATGGTGGTTATACATCTTTACCTCCTATGGACTCTGAAAGACCTGCTGAGCTCCTCCAGCATTTCTGTGTTTTTCCTCAATCAATTTGACATCACTTGTTATTTTCTTGATTTTTAAGCTGTTCTCTCGAATGACTTGACATGTGGGACTACTGATACTAAAATCAACACGGGTATCTCTCTGAAGTCCCACTGATAAAACAGCGAGTCCAAGCTTTTCAAATTTAAATCTCTTTCCTTTCAGAATGCGGGACGAGATCCATTACTGTAAAGACAAGCCAATCGCGGATAGTAGGGGGCCGTGATGCAGTGACAGGCGCGTGGCCTTGGCAAGTCAGCCTTCAAATGGTAGCTAGTAACACGCACATGTGTGGAGCGTCAGTCATCAATCAGTACTGGCTTTTATCAGCAGCGCACTGCTTTCCTCGTAAATATGAATTAAAGTATGTTAAGCAAATATTACGTTATTATTTTTAAGAAAGGCAATTGAACAAACTTTGTTCATTTCCTTTGTTTGTTTTGACTCAAACTTAACTTTGGAGCCGTCTTTGTCCTGCTTGGTTCTTACTTTGGCTTGGCTTCGCGGACGAAGATTTATGGAGGGGTATGTCCACGTCTGCTGCAGGCTTGTTGGTGACTGACAAGTCCGATGCGGGACAGGCAGGCACGGTTGCAGCGGTTGCAAGGGAAAACTGGTTGGTT